>NW_005187746.1:186035-194969 GCF_000239375.1 Pundamilia nyererei | reverse complement strand
ACAGTGTGTTCAGCGCGAGCTCGTACGAGAAAGCCAGGGCCTGGGTTTTTTTACAGTCTCATCATTTCAGCCACGTTCTGCGACCCGAGCTGTGTTTCCACCTCCTCACGTACGTGTTGCAAAGAGGCTCTTAAGATGACAGATTTGCGACACGGGGCACGTGCTGCAGGCTTTAAACGCACACTTTCACTTTTTCCTCATTAGCCATTGTCTGCGACAACTCTGTTTCATTTTGAGATGAAGGGTGAAATTTATATCAGACAATTAGGACCAGTTTTTGGAGCACATGAGGGATTTCTGAAGCGATGCAGCGATGTCCAACCCACCAACCAACCATCAGAAAAGGGTCTCAGCACTTTTTTCCATTTGGTCATGACAGAGTCTTTCCATCGCATTTCAGGGAAATCGTGGAAAAGCCGACCTGACAGCGGTGACAGTAAAGCGCCTACGACACCTCTGACATTTTCCAGCAGTCCTGTTGTCAGCCAGCACATCTGGCCAAGTTTAGGATGGCAGAACCTGCATATGAACATGGAGGAAATTAGTTTTAATCATAATATGTTAGTAAGAATGTGCGACATGTGGCCACGCATACTGAAGGTCAGTGTGACGGCTGCATCTTTATTTTGTAGATTAGCATCATTCATCACTCTGATAAGTTTAAATAGAGTAACCTCAGAACAAGGAGTCACTCATATCGTTAGTTCAGACTCAAACACTCAAACCGTAACCCTGCTGCACGCTTGAGAGCGTAGGCTTCATGCATGGGTGATATGTGAGTCCTATGCTGGTGCTGCTGGGGCAGCAGCACCTCTGCTGGGGACAGGAAGAGACTGAACAGGCTGATCCGCAGGGCCAGCTCTGTTCTGCCCTCTGGACCCAGTGGAGGTGGTGAGTGACAGGAGAACGGTGGCTAAGCTGTCATCCCTGTTGGACAACATCTCCCACCCCATGCAGCAGACTGTGACAGCACTGAGCAGCTCCTCCAGTGGCTGCAGCACCCACGGTGTGGGACGGAGAGATTTCACAGGTCTTTCCTCCCCACTGCTGTCAGACTCCACAACAAAGCCTTTAACTGATCAAACACATCCACACATGTGCAATAACACTAAGTGCAATACTCTTTCCTGGCATCATTGTATTATACTCATATTGTATATAGCATTTGTATTCTATTTTATTTGATTGTATACAGTATTTTATTTTATTCTATTGTGTACAGTATCTTATTGATATCTTATTCCAGTGTTTTTCTCTGCAACTTTGCACTCTCCACTGCTGTAACAAAACTAATTTCCCACGCGTGGGACTAACAAAGGTTATCTCATCTTATTCCAACCATAATAAACTAATTTATTAGCCAATGATTAGCCGCCCTAAATTAACAGTGTTGGTAATAACCACTGTCATGTCTTATATTCCTGTAATGGTTAATCTGCCAGCGTGGATCAAAATGGTCTTTGTGTTGCTTCAGTGCTAAAAAGCAATTATGGTAATTATACACTTTTACAAAAAAAAGCTGACAAAATAATAAAGCTGTCATTAAGAAGTCAAATTACAGTTATTTACATGCTAAACTGCTTTCTTAAACAAGTCCAGTGTGCCGGCTCACATTTGGGTATAAAATGTCAATTCAGTTTATTTGGCTTGTTTAAAACAGGCAGTGGGAGAGTTTTAGAAATAGGTGGTTAAACATAATTCATTTTCATTATTTGTGTATCACAGTAAGGCACATATGTACACGCCGGAGCTGGGCTGTTCTTTCTGGGGTTATGAACTTGATTGCAGAAGTATAGAGCTTTTACAGCAGAGGTCCTCAACCTTTTTTGCACCACGGACCAGCTAACGTTTTACAATATTTTCACGATTAAAAACCCTGAAAATCATCGGTTTCACACCCGAGCCTCGACTCTCGTGGCCTGGTACCAAACTACTCACGGACCGGTACCGGTCTGTGGCCCGGGGCTTGGGGACCGCTGGAGTACACAGCTTCTTCTACATTTTTAGGGCAGAATATAACACACATACGCTGGATGAGTAGCAGAGGACGGACACACACACACTTGATAAACTGTTATTCTTGCATAAGGTGAGATACACAACTGGTGAAAGGTGCACCTGAAGCAACATGCTCAGACTGAGTCACCATGTCTGTTTCTTACTAACAGCTCCAGGACTGAGTACAAACAGTGCACACTCTCAATGATGGCTGACGAGGTCAGAAGTCTTGCAAGAACACACTCTGGATACTGAAGCTCCTGTGAAAAATAGAGCCTCAAATCAGAAGTAAAGTCAAATTTCATTTGTATCTGCAGGGAGGCTGACACACCTGAGCCCCGCCCGCCTATAAGAGCGAACTAAGTCCGGACTATGATGATGTTGTTGGTGTGTACTGGTGCAGCCATGACAGTGTGAACAGCAACCGTGAGGAAAGGACTTAATAAAGACGCTGAACAGTATAAACATGTAGTCGGGTCTGCCGCGTGATGTTTACAATAGACTTATGTAGCAAAGAAAAAATGATAAATAACTCTAAATATGTTTTGTATTTTAGATTCCTCAAAGTATGGCACCTTTTCTTTGTTGACAGCGCTGCAAACCCTCGACTTTCTTTCAGTGATGTAGTCACCTGAGATGGTTTCACCTCACAGGTGTGCCTGCCAGGGTTCATTGGTGGAGTTTCTTGCCTTCTAAATGAGGTTGGGACCGTCAGTTGTGTTGTGTAGAAGTCAGGTTGGTTCACAGCTGACAGCCCTGTTTGACAACTGCTGGAATTATATCATTGGTTCATATTATGGCAGTCAGAAAAACCATCAAGCCCTACGATGAAACTGGCTCACATGAGCACGCCCCAGGAAAGGAAGACCAAGAGTCCCTCTGCTGCTGAGGATACATTCATCCGAGTCACCAGCCTCAGAAATCGTTAACAGCAGCTCAGATCAGAGCCCAGATAGATGCCGCACAGAGCTCCAGTATCAGTCTGTGTGTCTGATACTTTATGGTCAAATAGCTGCTAAGAAACCACGACTGAGGAAAAGCAACGATCCTGATCATTCAGAGCTGCTTTCAGGAGTGTGGCCATACCAGATGTAGGAGTCTCGAAGATCTTGAGCTAGACTCTTCTGATTTTTAGATTCCAGCACAGTAAATAGAGTTTGCAATTCAGACCTACAAACCTGAATCAGGTTGCACACAACACAACCCAGCAGGTCAATGAGGAATCTTTCTTTTACTTATCAAGGCTAAATATGCCTCAAATTAAAAGAACACCATTACAATGATCTATTCTGACAGCACACCTAATTAAAACAAAACTAAAGCATATCATCAAAAGGTAACTGCCACAGGAATCACAACTGTCAGTGAAAACACCCACGAACTATGTCTGCTGCTTCTCTCAGGGCATCATATTCATATTGATAAGAACAAAAATCCCACAAATAAAGATGCTCCATCTTCTGGTAATTCAGCACTTGGAAGGCGGTGCCTGCTGCTTGTTACTGCTGGTGGAGAAGCTTGTTGTTCTTATTGTTGTTGTTTGTGTTAAAGTTTTCTCAAATGGGAGCTCCAGATGATGAATACTACTACTTGTTCAAAGTTGTACTCATTGGAGACTCTGGAGTGGGGAAGAGTGATCTGCTGTCGCGTTTCACAAGAAATGAGTTCAACTCGGAGAGCAAGAGCACCATCGGGGTGGAGTTCGCAACCCACAGCATTCAGGTGGATGGCAAGACGATAAAAGTTCAAATCTGGGACACAGCTGGGCAGGAGTGCTGCAGAGCCATCACCTCAGCGTATTATCGGGGTGCAGTCGGGGCTCTCCTAGTTTACGATATTGCAAAGCACCTGACATACGAGGATGTGGACCGCTGGTTGAAGGACCTGAGGGACCACGCTGACAACAACATCGTCATCAACAAATTTCCCACGTGTGGGACTAATAAAGGTTATCTTATCTTATCTTATCTTATCATGCTGGTTGGAAACAAGAGCGACCTTCGACATCTCAGGGCCGTGCCCACTGACGAGGCCCGAGCATCTGCAGAAAAGAACAGCCTTTATTTATTGAAACTTCAGCCTCGGACTCCACTAACGAAGAAGAAGCATTCAAGAGCATTCTCACAGAAACCTACCGTATCGTATCTCAGAAGCAAATATCAGACAGATCTGCACACAAAGATTCCCCAGGCAACAATGTAGTGGACATAAGTGTCCCCAACACTGGATGGGCAGAGGGGCAACAAACTCCTCTACTGCCAAAGCCTGTGACCCCCGACCTCCTTTCCCAGAGTCACGTAAGTCTGAATACATAGAATCATGTTTCAGTAATCAAAATGTGAAACCTGTAACAATAGACCCGACGATGTTTGCATGTTTTTCAGCATAGTCATTATTTTGCACTGAACACACACCTCACGGCTGCAGCTTTCCAGCTCAGCCACACACACTACCAACAACACACACACACAGACAGCCTGGTATGGTGGCGAGGCGTGATTGCAGATACCGTGCAGGTGCATCCATCTCCCCTGCAGCGGCACCACATCCATGCCAGACCACGCCCCGCCACACTACCCTTACCTTGTGGAATATTTTGCAAAGCATGTTGTGCTCTTTCATTTTATCCCATGGCACACACTGCAGTGTAAGCATATCCATGTTCCATCCCTTCTTTGCTGATCCACAAGCATAAAGCTTTGCTGGGATCAAACTTCGTCATGGAAACTTGTAAATCGTGGCTCAAGAGTTGGGAGTTCGCCTTGTAATCGGAAGGTTGCCGGTTCGAGCCCCGGCTTGGACAGTCTCGGTCGTTGTGTCCTTGGGCAAGACACTTCACCCGGTGCCTACTGGTGGTGGTCAGAGGGCCCGGTGGCACCAGTGTCCGGCAGCCTCGCCTCTGTCAGTGCGCCCCAGGGTGGCTGTGGCTACAGTGTAGCTGCCATCACCAGTGTGTGACTGTGTGGATGACTGGTTGTGTAAAGCGCTATATAAATACAGGCCATTTACCATTTACCATAAATGGAATTATAGAGAGTGCTGAAATTTGGAGTGACAGGGGAAGACTATCACATGTACAGATAGTGTATCAGTGTCACAGCAAACAGCCCACTAGCCTGGTTAACCAGGTTGGCACAACATGCTGTTCATGAAGACGCTTATTGTTCACCAAAGCAGAAAGCTGCCCTAATCTAGTTCCCAGCTCCTCACTTGATCTACACCTGAATCAGCACATGGATGCAACTTTTACATGCACCTTGGTGATGGTGGAATTAACACCCACACAAAATCAAATCTGACATGAGACACATTATTCTTGGCGCTATACCTGTAAAGGACGCATTCACTGATAATATATGCATGAATCAATAAAAAGAAAAAGCTGGAAATGGAAAACAAAAGAAAACAGAAAAGAAAACGCTTCATTAGTCGTCATATTTCTTGGCAGCTGAGCAAATGCTCCCAAAAATGTGGTTATTTGACCATCTGTCAGAGTCATTGTTTTTAATGGCCAATGAATACAAATAAAGTTTTTTAAAAAGACGAGAGACCCACGCTCAGCCATGTTATCAGTGTTGATGTTATGTAGTTTTACCACCAGAGGGCACTGTTGGCAACGTGTTTGAGGTACAAATGCGACAGCTAGCTGTTGGGCTGTTTTTGTCTGTTTGTTTAGTGCATGTTTATGTCCTTCATGGGTAAGGCCTCGGCTCAGGTTGGAGTGCAGTAGCCCGGGGCTGAGTCTGACCTGGGTCCCTGCTGTGCGTCCTTTGGTGTCAGTGTTCACTGTCAAAAGAAAATGTTTATGTCCTTCATAAAGGACAGGACATGTTCTGTGCACCTAGCATTGCGAGCATTGGTGTTTTTAAGCGAACAACACAGTGACTTTTTTCCCTTTGTGTCAATGCAGAAGCCTTCCAGTGATTTGTGGAGGAAAGGTGGAAGAAAAGCGCTCCACAAATACATCAAGGCTAAAAACAGCAAGTAAAGATGGATGATACATGAAAAAAAGGACTTTTCTTGCCAGGACAGCTGTCTTACAGGCATACTCAGCGCAAAGGTTTTACATAATTTTTACATATAAGTTTGGTTAAACTGATCGATCAATCAGCCTGCCTGCAGAGGACTCAGCTCGCTGTCACAGCTGATTACAGAGGAGGGGCGTGGGTGGATGGGGGGTGAGGGCCGAGGTGTGGATCTCCACTCATCTCAGGAATGTGTGCAGGTTCCTCTCCAAAAGCGCTGACGTCAGGAGTAGCCTTGGATTAGAAACAGGCAGGTTATAATAAAATGGTTGTGCTGTACAGCTGAACGGTTCCTTATAAGAAGACTCCCAGTGCCAGTGAACTGTACGCCAATGAGACACTGAATGACAAGAAGATTCATCTATACACCCCTAATGTTTATGTGTGTTTATGGATAATGTGGTTTATTGTAAACGTGGTGTTTTACTGTCCACACTTTCTTTTCCATCCAAAGAAAATGATTTTCAGCTGTTTCTGGTCTAGTTCCCTTTTCCATGGTTCTTTAGGACCCTGGAGGCCGCCATGGGCTGTGCTAACACTAACAATGATGATCTTTCTGTTCTCCAACAATTAGCCTAATATATTGATAATCAATCAACATTTACAAGTCAAAGGCCTTAAAACTTCTGAAATGGTCTTAAATTTGGTTTGAATGTGTGACCTTATACATGGTGATGTGTTGCATTTAAAACTGTTGTCCTTGAAACTGAAGGAAAGTCAGTAAAGTTTATTTAATAGGAGTTTTTCATAGACAAACAAGTGGTGTACACAAAAAAATAATAGGGAATATAAATAAATAAAAACAATAATAATAATTCAATAAAACTCTCAACAGAAAGCCTTTTTAAATGAAATGTTCTTAAAAGAGTTCAGCATTAAAAGAGGCCTTCTGTAACACCAGGACATGTCCTTCAACGCACATATTAAACACATATGTAAGACTGCTTTCTTCCATTTGTGCAACATCTCTAAAGTTAGAAATATCCTGTCTCAGAGTGACGCTGAAAAACTAGTTCATGCATTTATTACTTCCAGGCTGGACGACTGTAATTCATTATTATCAGGATGTCCTAAAAACTCCCTGAAAAGCCTTCAGCTGATCCAAAATGCTGCAGCAAGAGTCCTGACAGGGACTAGAAAGAGAGAGCAGATTTCTCCTGTTTTGGCTTCCTGTTAAATCCAAGATTCAAAATCCTGCTCCTCACATACAAGGTCTTAAATAATCAGGCCCCATCTTATCTTAATGACCTTGTAGTACCATATCACCCTATTAGAGCACTTCGCTCTTGCTCTGCAGGCCTACTTGTTGTTCCTAGAGTATTTAAAAGTAGAATGGGAGGCAGAGCCTTCAGTTTTCAGGCCCCTCTTCTGTGGAACCAGCTTCCAGTTTGGATTCAGGAGACAGACACTATCTCTACTTTTAAGATCAGGCTTCAAACTTTCCTTTTTGCTAAAGCATATAGTTAGGGCTGGACCAGGTGACCTTGAATCCTCCCTTAGTTATGCTGCACACGGTGTAGCTGCCGGGGGATTCCCATGATGCACTGGGTGATTCTTCTTTACTCACTATGTGTTAACAGACCTCTCTGCACTCAATCGTATTTGTTAATAATCTCTGGCTCTCTTCCACAGCATGTCTCTATCCTGTCTTCCTCCAATCACCTCCTTAGCAGATGTGAGCCTGGTTCTGCTGGAGGTTTCTTCCTGTTAAGAGGAGTTTTTCCTTCCCACTGTCACCAAGCGATTGCGTGTAGGTGCCTGTTTGATTGTTGGTGTTTTTGCTGTTTTACTGTAGGGTCTACCTTACAATATAAAGCTTCTTGAGGCAGCTGTGATTGGACATTGTGTCAATAAAACTGTCAGTAATTTTCATTCAGTGAGTTTTTCCACTCACAAAGTCAACAACATGTAATTTTTAATGCACAGTTAATTCCCATTTGCTCAGTCAGAATTTGAAGAAGGTATCGTCTCTTCTAATCTCAGCTACGCACCAGTGATGTCATCTCTGAGAGCTGAGGTGCCAAGGAGCTACACCCGATTAACACACACTGTTATTAAAGTAAACAGCTGTATACACAACCACAACCCTGGACCAGAGAAGCACCTGTTGAGGCGCACTCGCAGGTCCACACAGGTGAGTAAACCAAGCACACATTTCTGGGCCCTGAGGGAAGACATTGTACATAAAGGAGTGATTTAGGCAAACTCTGGCTTCTGTTTTGTCTTAATCCTTCGTGTCAGCTCTTGCAGAGAGGAAAGCCGATTGACGGGCCCACCTTTCTGTGCCTTTGCACGACAAATGAATTGAAGTTGTCAGACCTGCTTCTGTCAGCCAAAACGTTAAGAAATACAGTCATTATGGAGATATATGTTCTCATTCATGAGGTCAGCTGGGAAAGCAAACAGACGATGTGCAGCACATTGAGTGTTTGTGGTTTTTCATACTCGCACACACCACCAGTGAATAAAGACAGGGTTAATGTCTGTACTGGGACTGAACCAACATTTGAACTTCATTGGAGGAAGCTGGAAGCCAGTGGCTGTCCCCACTGTGCAGACTCCTAACCTTACATAAGTCAGGACACATCTGCAAATCAACTTGGCCAACATCAGGAAGGTGCCCATAGCAAAAAGATTCACAAATGGGCCACACGTTGTACATCGATTTGGTCAGGACGTATTTTTTTCAGTCTTGCAGGCCTCACTTCATAAATCATTGCTCTCCGCATTCGATTTCTGTGCTGCATAAAAAAGGAAAGAAAAACATTCACAGAGCTGCTGACGACTTACTGTTGAGCTGTAACACTGCTTCTGCCTCCATCATTACAGCTAATGATTAACTGCTTAGGCAGCTTCCCCTATTTCAGTTTACTATTACCAGTGTTGGGTAAGTTACTTTAAATTAGTAACT
>NW_005187746.1:182624-184391 GCF_000239375.1 Pundamilia nyererei | reverse complement strand
TTTTTACGGGACGGTTGGCAACTCTACTAACTAACCTTATGAACAAAATAAAGTTCACTATCAGTAACATCATAGCACCACCCAGCTGTATAGAAACTCCGTCAAGCTAGCTAGAACGTAGTACGAGTTATTGTAACTGACTGTAAAAAGTCAGCATAACAAAAATAAACTCCACCTAAACTTGGTTTATATCTGACCCAGATACACTGCAGGTCATAACTTCTTACCTGAAGTTCAGTTCACCTGACACTTGTACATAAAGCTATGGCTGCATATGTGTTTAGCAGTAATTTGTTGTTGTAGCGGGCTAGCAAAACAACTGTTTTCGAGGGCATTGCCATATTGGAATCCCGACTTCTCTGACGAAGCTAACCAGAACTCGAGTGTGACATCATTCCCAGGTCCGTGTTCTGATTTCCAAGGTAAGTCGAACGCAACACATGAAGTAATGAATAACGACTAAATCTCAGTAACGATTAATGCATTCCTGGTTTTGGCATAAGCAGTTACCGTGCTCGGTACCAGAATAATAACATAGTTACTGTAGTCCCAACACTGAGTATTACTGCGTAAATGTAAAAATCCATCTTTCAGGTAGGACTGCAACATTGTTGGGCTTCATTAAGCAGCAGCACCGTTTAAGCAAACTATATTTGCTTGTTTTTGTTACCTAAAAAGTCTAAAGTAAGTCTAATGTCTAGGGTTTGGTCACCAGTAATGAATCAGTGTGACTTTGTTCTAGCAGGATAACATCTCTGCTTTTGTGTATGATGTGGTCCAGTGGCTTTATCAAGCCATGGTTTCCAGCTCACACTGCAGCGCGTTGTGTTTGAATACAAAGTAGCTGGAATGAGGTCCTCCATGCCCGAGGCCGTGGTTCTCAACTGCAAAAGGTTGGACTGTCTGTTCTGGGTTGGCGATTTCTGCTTCATGCGGAGGAGTTCAGGTGTCTGAGTCTTGTTCATGAGCAGGGGAAGGTGGACTGGAAGACTGAGAGGTGGATTGTTGCATCAGGTTTCTGGTCTGCTGAAGTGAGGAGAAAGTGGATCCTGAAGCCATGAAGGCCAAGCTGGAGATTTACATTCACACCCTTACCTTTGGGTAAACTTTGGGTAGCGACCAATAAAATCTGATCACAGCTACGGGCGGGGGAGACTGTCTGAGCTCAGACAATTCAGAAAGGCTGCAGAGTAGAAACATAGAAGGTTTGCTGTGGTGTATGGCACTATTAGATGTTCGTACTATACGCTTTACATGGTATCACTTTTCATCTGATGTGTGCATGGTTTTGTTTTATACCTTAAGCACATTTTACACGTAATCAATTGCAAAAACGACATTTTTTAGAGCTGTTCACCAACTGAAGGGCTCCAGTCTGACAGGATCTTGTGACCAGCTCATTAGTGCAACTTCTCCACATCTTTTCTCTGGTTAACAGATCATGGCGGACTTTTTTTCAGGGTCTGCTAAAACACTGGACACTGGGTGGCCTGGGGGGATTACTGCACCCAGTATTCATGCTGTTGTCCAACCTGACTGTACTGTGTGTTAATCAGAACTTCAAAGGCCTTCACAGAGGGTGTGTGAGTCCTTTTAAGGAGAACTGTAAAAGAGCTTTATACTGAAGTAAGTGAATAGGCAATATTTACAGTGTGTAAGTGCACGGCTTAAGTTTGTATGCTCCCTTTTTCAGAGCTTTTTGGCTTTCCTCTTTTCTTACGCCCACAAGAACACACACCTAATACAGTACACAAAACCTCTCACCCT
>NW_005187746.1:145218-163768 GCF_000239375.1 Pundamilia nyererei | reverse complement strand
TGTATGATGAGATTGTGGTCATATCGCACAGCCCTACTATAAGGATGACATTATGACTGAGGGCTTAGTGCCAGATCATTTTTCGTAGAATCGCCCCTGCTCTCCTTTATCCCACCTTTAAACATCACAACACATTTCGACTATCTCTGTCACATGCGTCAGTCTTTGTTCCCCCTCACACACTCACTGTGATGTCACCCAATGGTACTCACTAGGAAAACAAACAAACCTCAATTGGGAAGAACATTATCACTTATTTTGAAACTAAAGAAAAAAAATATGTGCCATTGTCAATCTTTATATCTTATTAGGGAAATTTCATTTACATAAATGTAAATTTCAAAACTCAACCCCATCATTTAATTTGTTCTTGATTGAAATTGAATATTACTTAATCTCTCTTAAATTAACTTCAAATAAATTAAAAAGGATTGAAATTCATTCAGAAATTTTTAACAAATGAGTTGTCAAAGATACAACGTTCAAGTACAAAGTCTGTCACATCCCTCTCTCTTTTTTTCCTCTTTTTATTTACCCTTCTTATCTTATTGTACTGTTTATTGTTACTCTTATTTGCTCTGTATATTTACTGTACAAACTGAACTGGAATGACTGTTCGCTTTATAATTTCAATAAAGTTGAGAAAAAACAAAAAAGCAAACCTTAACAGCACCACCTAGTGGACTGAAGAAGCAAATCTTTTTTTATCCTGGTAGCCTTCGAAAAAGTTTCGTTTGCTCCAATTTTATTTATTCAGTACCATTTTAACTGTAACTTCCACTTGCATCTGCTGCTTATATAATCTGATGTTGATGTCTCTGACATCCAGAGAGTTGGTGTGCAAAAGCAAACGGCTGGTGGGGCTCAAGTGCCTGTTGGCTGTGTGCATTCAAAGCTATTTCACACACGGCACTGAAAACATTTGTCCACGCTCACTGTGGGTCTCATTTTTTTAGCAGTTCATCGAGCTGCATCTGAAAGTGAAGAGCACATCCTAGTGTGGATCTGGGTGCCTCCATCCTCTCAGACTGGCTGCATCATCAGTTGTCTTGCAGTTGTGCTTCCAAAGCTGGTGCACAGGTGTCTGCTGCAGAGATGATGAAAACACTTCTCTTCTGTGTTAGTGGCAGATGGTGGCTGTGTTGGCTCCTGCAGGTCATGGAAGTGATGGCTTTTTGTAGTGGTATTGATTGTATACCCTGATGTAGACATACAAATGTGGTGGTGATAAGTCTTTTAAACCCTGTTTTGATAAATGTTGTGTTTTTTGTGCGTCCCCTGCCTTTGCAGCTCACTCCACTCTACAGTTTGGGTTAGCTCTAAAACATTGGCTTTTGCTGCCCCACATACCCAGACTGCCTCAGAGCTGTTACAAGGTACGCTGCTGCTTTGGTGTTTGTTTCCCTTCTTTGAGTTTCAACCATATTTGCTATGTAGTTGTCAGTTATTGTGTCTGTGTGCAGACAGATAGTTTACTGGAGATAAATCGATTAGTGTTCATCAGAGGAATTTCCTAGGAAAAGAGCTCACAGAGAAACTGGATCTTGTTTATAATATCAAATGCAAAAGCCAGAGTAGTCGGATTGCTGTGTTTGATTGACTGCACAAAGAGAATATTTCGAAATAAAGACACATTTGAACAGGAAGACTGAAGCTGCAGGCACAGTGCAGTTGGATGTTTTCCTTCCTCTTCAGCCCCAGATGTCCGTTGCAGAGGAGAGCTTTACATCGCTCTTATCTCTGAGTCATTAACTGATAAAAACTCCATGTAGCAGTGAGTGCACATAACATTGCTGTGCCACAAAAACACAGGCAACTACAATGCTCCTATTGACGAGGAAGTCTGCTCCCAAAATTCTCTGTAAGTGCTGGGCCCGATTCAAAGCCACTGTGTTAATATGGAAAGTGTTGACTCTCCTCTCCTCTCGCCTGTTCCAGTGAAAACCATTTCCCACAATATACAATATGTACAGTATATTGGATGTCGTGCTTAAATGTTGGGTGCAGTGAGCCTGATCAGGTACTTTGAAATTTAAATTTATCATCTAAATGGTTTAGCTTCTGTGGTAATGCTTACACCTGTGCAGAGTGAGTCATTGGTAAAACAGTTCTACTTTTTACAGAAACAAGTACATGTAGTTCGTTCAGGCTACGTAACCTGCGGCTAAGTTTTCCTGTTATATAAATAGTAGGCTGTCTCTCGTGGAGGTGCAGTTTTCAGCAGTTACAGCAAACCTGCAAGCTGCTGCAGAAAGCGATGCAAAATGATCCTGCAACATGTCAGAGACGCCCTTCATGCATCAGTACTGGGGCCGTGTGGCTGCTCACGTGTGCTTCCACATTTTTACTGCTGCAGCTAATTGTTAATAAGTTGTTATTTGTTACTTTACAGATATTTATAGCTGGGACTAAAATGTATCATTTTGTAATTAAAAGTAAGAGTTTAGAGATTGAAAACACTGCATCTCTGAAACATCGCTTCAGTGTTTCAGAGATGGACACAGACCTAGACCTTGAGTTTTTATTTTTTAAATGGCTGTGCTTCATGCATCATGTATGGAGCCTGCACCTGCACCACACTTGGATGTTTTATGAAACCAGACCTGGCTTTCTTTTCTTGTCTTAAAGGAGTTCTTACATGTGTCTTCATACTACACTCTACATCACACATATTGGTCAAGATGGTAAGTAAAACAAAATGTACCTGTTAGGGTGATTGATCACATTTACTTGCTAATGCTATCTCTGTTTCCACAAATGTGCAGCGATCTCAGAGCAGGGAAAGCAGAGCCAATGGCAGTTTATGTAGCATGCTAGTCTTCCGTCATGTTCCTATCAAACACCAGACGTGTGCCCACAATGCAAAAAGGTGCTAACCTCTCAGCTTGAGAACATCAAGTAATTGCTGACGGCACAGTTGGGATGCTAGCCCGGTACAGCTTTCAGGGCAGTCAGAAGCAAGCAGAGCCTGCTTCCACAGACTGCAGTGAGAAGATGTAGTAATTTAAAGGTTGTTTGCAAGCAGGTAACGAGAGAAAGTTTGCCACAGAATGAGATAGTAAGCACTGCTTTCCTTGCTTGCCCTGACAGAACACCACTGGTTTAATATATAAAATGTAGAAAAGAAGAAGTGAATTATTTATGTCTCACTATGATGAGACGAAACCAAACGTTTTAAATTTTGGGGGGGTTTCGGCTTTAAAGGGAATTATTGTTGTTGTGTCATTATGTACTGTACAATGGTTGCTGTGAAAGCCCCACCCATCTGCTATTCAAACTATAATCTACCTGGCTTTTAGCACTGGTGAGCAGTGCTTACTCCTTTAAGCATTGACAGTCCTACAAAAACAATTTAAATCCTCCGACTGTTTTTAGTAATAGACTGTTGTAACCATACATGCTTTTCAACAGGACACAGATAGGTTCAGCTGGTAACTAAAGAAGTGACCTTCCTTTCATATCAAAAATCCTTGAAAGAGTAGTTGTCTTTCAATTACAGCATAACTAAGGGAGGATTCAGGGTCACCTGGTCCAGCCTTAACTATATGCTTTAGCAAAAAGGAAAGTTTGAAGCCTAATCTTGAAAGTAGAGATAGTGTCTGTCTCCTGAATCCAAACTGGAAGCTGGTTCCACAGAAGAGGGGCCTGAAAACTGAAGGCTCTGCCTCCCATTCTACTTTTAAATACTCTAGGAACAACAAGTAGGCCTGCAGTGTGAGAGTGAGGCTGCATCAAGGTCTCCAATTGTCTTTTAATGAAACAGGTGGAAAAGTTGTAAAAGTAACAAGTTTCAGTCAAAACTGAGCTGAATCTAATGGAAAACTAAAACACTGTCAGTACAAATGCAAATTTGAAATCCTCAGGCAATGAGAAAAGCTTTACATATTTGAAATGTTGCTTTAACCTCCCAAGACCTGAACTCTTCCACAGGAGCATTTTTAATTTCTCTTTGATATTTGGTCACATTGGGGTCCGATGAATGTAAAAACAAAGAATTACCAGATTTTTTTTCCTTATTTTTGTTTTTAAGAAAAATAAGAGCCACATATGAGGATATTTGTTTAAAATTTCGATAGAACAGTAGCAGTATAACGTCCTCGTAAGTGGATATCAGGCCCTTGTAGAGCAAAATTCAGTATTTTGGTCTAAATAACCCAAAATGTGATGTCCACATATGTGGACGGCAGGTCCCAGGAGGTTAATGTCGGGCACTTTGTGCCGTGCAGAACAGTGGACAGTGTGCGTTTGCTTAGTGTGGCTAACGTTGGTATTATTGTGTGCAGAATGTGGTTCCAGTCACGTGGTTATTTACCAGAACACTCAGCTGAAGTACTGCAGGACCACACTGGTTAGCGGGCTTGTCACAAGTCTACACGGGGGGGCTGCAATGATTAGAAAGTGATAGATGTAAGCATTTAAATGGATCTGTACAACGTATAAGCAGAGTCTTTTGTTAGACCAACAAAGACTTTTTCGAAGCTGCTCCTCTTGAAAACACTTGTATAAGCTGGCTTTATTATAACGTTGTGGTCAGGTGTTCTTTACCTGTGAACAGAGACCGGCTCTACCACACAACAGGCTAAAGCAGCAGCATCGTTTTTGTTGGATAATACTGGAGCTTTAAGGGCAGCCCAGCACCGTGGCACCAAGTACAGCTGCTGTCACCACATAAAGTCACACTGTGTGTAAGACCTGTGCATCCAGAAACCTTTACTGTGTCAGATATTAAACGTCGCAGGGATCACAGTGAACACTCAGACGCAGCGCTGGTGTCTCTGAGTGTCCACCTGAGGACTGCATGCAAATCCAAGCTGGCAGAAGTTGAGCCACTTTAATGTTTAGCTAGTTTATCTGACTGCTGTCTGTGTGATTATGAAGTCATGCACATCAAATGTAACCAGGTTTATCCTGTAAACATCACACAGTATGGGCAAATTTTCATTGACAAGTAATGAACTGCCAGCGTCCCAATCAGCAGACACAGAAAGTTTAGCAGAGCAGAGAAGGTATCCTCCTCTTTTTAAACACCAGGTCTAGTTATTTGTCTCAGGGAGCCCCAACCATTTATCAGCAGGTGGACATCGCAGGATTGCATCACACACCTGCAGCTAGAAATGAAGAGCAGCAAAAAGAAAATATGGAAACAACGTATCCTCTGGAACTGTGCTGATGACAAATGGCTGAGGGGAGGAGCGACTGAGCTGCTTTACAGCCTCTCTCACTCCCATGCTCCTGATGCTTCCTGCCCCTAATCTTGACTGCAGATGCAAATAGTCTAAAAAACGTCCCCACCAAACATTTGCATTTAAACAAATAGATAAAGGTCATTTTGAAAAGCTGCCTCCTCATGGTTGCAGTGTGAGGTGGCATGTTCCATGTGTCCCTGCCCTCCTCACAGCCTGATTAAAGCTCCTATTGCAGCACGCCACTCAGTATGGTGCTGCACTCCTGGATCTAGCTACTACAGGCAAATACAGCAGGGGGAGAACAGAAAGGCCTCTGTGTGTGTGCGCATCAACAGCATCATGGACACAGGTAAGTGTGCTATTATTATGCTGTTTTATACATAATGGAAATGTTGAAAAATGTTTGGTTTTACTTTTACAGTGTATGTCGGGTTTTTTAAGGGTTTGTCTGGTTTTGTGTGAGATCGTGACGGAGGCTTTTATTTGAGTGGGAAAAGTTTCTTCAAAAAGTTTCCTGCGCTGATATTGATGAAGCTGCTCGTGTGTGACACGTATCAATGAGGACTAAATGTCTAGTTTTAAGAAAACTCTACAGATGTTGACACGAGGAGGTCATTTCTGAACGTTTTAAGGTCATTTCTAAAAAGGAAAAAACAACCTCCTCCAAAGAAGAGTTGATATTTTCAAGAATCTCACGTTTGTGCAAAGTTGGGCCTTATCTAAAGGATCCATTCAAAAAGCTGGGGTCTTTTACATAAAGATTTTTGCATGCAATTTCCGTTTGCATAGTAAAGTTTGCATTTTCATTGAGTTTCTACCTCTGCTTCCCAGGAATGTGACCAAATCACACCAACACACACGTGAGATTTGTAGAGGACTATTTAGTATATGACACGATGTGCCGCCATGATGCTCGCTGGCATCGCCTGCCTATTCAGTCGCGGCGCTTCTTTGCAGTGTAGTCGTTCCTCAGTATCACCTAAGCCCTCTGGAGTGTTTGCTTATGGTGAGGTTTTGGCAAGAGTTTGTAGTTAATTGCCTCTTTTTAGAAGTCCATTTGCATTGACCAAACCAAAGGCAATTTCCATGACATTTACACACCAATCCCAAAGAGTCATTCGCCTATATGCATAAAACTGTGAAGCATTCAAATGACCACACATTTGTGGGAATGGATGAAAATTTGTATGACGTTGTGTTACAAGTTGAGCTGCATCACTCATGTCTGTGCTCTGTCTGTCTGCAGAATATTCTAAGAGAGTGTACCAGGGCGTCCGAGTGAAGCACACGGTCAAAGACCTGCTGGCAGAGAAGAGGTCCCGGCAGACAAACGGACCCAGATACAGCGTGAGCACCACGTCTTCTAAACCGCCTGTCTCTCCTGCTTTACTTTCCTCTATCAAGCCAAACGGCACAGCTGACCTTCTCTTAGCGACTGGGAGGTTTTCTAAAAACAAAAAAACTCCTCTTGTTTACATTGAGGCTCGTTTTTGTGCGCTAACGATCCACGGTGGATCCTTTGACCACCTGTACCTCGCTTGCAAAGCCATTCTGTAAATAGCCGAGCACTGTGCGTGTAGAAAGAGACACGAAGCACAAAAACTCATCCTGACCTCACAAAGGAGCGCTAATACAATGCCTGCAATGCTGTAGGCCATGATCTCCCAAAAAAATCCACAAAAAGGTGGAGGCAGGGTGGGGGGATTTGAGGTGGACAGGTAGCACAGAGAAACAGAAGAAAGGGCCCGTGCAGGAGACTGCCTATGCAAAGTTTGATCCGTGCACACCTGCCAGCCGATATTGTCCTGCGCCGTGATCAGGCCACAGACAAACCTCCTATTGTTGTCTCAGACACACACTTTCTCACACACATGCACACAGAGAAATCAGGCTGTGCTTCTGTGCTTTAGACGCCTGCTCGCACACGCAAGACTGCCTTTTTATTTTCCACAAACCGCCTGTCAAAAGGCTTTTACAGGACACTGTTTGTTTTCTGTGCTGGCACGTCCACGCCATACACTCGCTGATGGCTCGAGCAATGGAGGAATTATGTCAGACAACATTGGAAGATGCCAGCAGACGTTTCCTCTATCTGCTCCAGTGCGGTGCTCATTATAACATTTTTGGCACAGGTGTACTTTTGTGTGTGGGTGGGGGTGGGGTAAATTCCTAGCACGTAGGCTGACATTATCACAGACAGAAATTCACTCTGTCGCTGGTTCTTAAACTCTTTGTGTGGAGGCAGAGCTGCCATAAAAGATTAAAAGTTTAGCTTCATTTGATGCTGAAGGACAGGTCGTTAACAACAACAAGAAACTAACAGAACTATTTAGTCTTAATCAGAGCCGAGATGCTGTTTAGATTGTGTTGCAGACGTCCTGTGACAGCAGAAGAAGGCGAGGAATAGTCTGGATTTTATTTAACGTCAACTCATTTTCAATCAAAACTGAAAATGGGAACAAAGTAATCGAAACAAATCAAAGCTGTTATTAAAAAGTGGTGAAGAGCAGCTCTGCGAGATTGGGCATCGTCTCAGAAACAGACGACCTTAATCTAACGAGCTCCACATCCAAGCTGTGTGGCTACTGCACACAAGTGTGACAGACTGTACGCTTTTGTCAGGGCTCGGTGAATCGACGGGAGCTCCAGAAGCTATCTTCTTGCTTTTATTACTTCCCTTAAATTTGAATAACAAGCTAACACCTGTGGCATCATTCCAGTTGTTTTTTCAGTCCGTCAGCATTTTCGCTTTTTTGATATTCCAAACTGAATCGAGCGAAGCCTGCAGGCGACGTGAGCTGTGCACGTCACACACAGGGGCAGGGATAGCTCAGTAGGTAGAGTGGTGGCCCCATGATCGGAAGGTCGGGGGTTCGACTCCACTGAACGGCTGCCCTGAGGTACCCCTGAGCAAGGTACCGTCCCTACACACTGCTCCCCGGGCGCTGCGTTGGTGGCTGCCCACTGCTTCACTGGGTGAATGGATTAAATGCAGAGGAACTATTTCCCTATGGGGACTAACACATACATGTGTAACATGGCTCGCTCTGCTCACGTCTATCAAACGCTCTTCGTTCTGGCCTCGTCTTTAAGCTCAGCCACTCCAGCATCCACCCGTAGGCCACCTTTACTCATCACTTATATGCACAATAGCATACTTGTGGAGAGTGATGAGTTTTATGACTTCCTTGAGAATCCCAGACTCTGATGATGATGGTAATAAATCATTTCAAACATAAGTTGTCTGATGGGAAAACGTTCAACACACCTTTGTTTCGTTTAATACAGCTGAGCAACCGTTCTTTAGATAACCAATAATCCACCAAATCTCCATACGTCGTCTCTTTAAACTAACGTTTGGCTACTTTTTGTTACAATATTTATCTGTTAGCCTTAGCTCTCCAAATCGCCTGTCCATGTTCGATTTAAGCATTTTTCTCATTCATTTATGAATTTTAATCCATCACTCTTGGTTAACAATTTATTCCAATAGTTGTCCATTACCTGTGGCTAACTGCCGGCTCAGGTAATAGGACGTGGTCAGTGTGTAGTCCCTGAGAAACAGTTGTTTGGGAGCAGTTGGCCTTTAATCCCACAAACTTTATTTAACTGTGGACTCTATAGCTTATTGTTACATGTTATGTTAGCATGTACAATGTACCAAAGCATGTCAAACAATAGTCTCCTTTGGAGACAACGAGGCGTGTAAAAGAATCTTAGTTGCTACCTCTGCGTTCTGTTTTCATGGTCAAATGTGGTATTATGCAATCATTGGGCCAAAAGAATACAGCATGGAGGCAGTATGACAGGCCATTGTCTGCAGGTCTACAGTCTGCTTTCAGTGTGGGCTTTACTGTGTGTTTATAAATGATGGTTGTAGAGCTAATAATGCACAGAGGCACACAGTAACTAAAGCCATTCCCGCCCTTGTGTTGGCTTGCGCTGCCTTTTACCTGGGAATAAAAGGCCATTGAAAGATAAGAGCAAACTCTGACCACAGTCTCCTCATGTTGGGACAGCCAGACAGAAACTATAAAGCTCTTACACCATTTCACATCAGCAGCTTCTCTTTTCTGACATGTTCTGTCGAGCTAGCGTGTCCAGACATGTTGCTATTACATAAATGAGCCTGGGAACAAATCAAAGTGTGACATGATGCTGAAGAGACATCGCGAGGTGTACCGGGGTGAAAGCGCTAATGCTAACAAACAACACAAACTCACTCTTTGTGTGTGTGTGTTGCAC
The DNA here is from genome assembly GCF_000239375.1 of Pundamilia nyererei. Lineage (NCBI taxonomy): Eukaryota > Metazoa > Chordata > Actinopteri > Cichliformes > Cichlidae > Pundamilia > Pundamilia nyererei. The sequence continues at coordinate 154,337 of NW_005187746.1, read as the reverse complement.
GAACAACATGCAGGAGATGCTACAACACAGTGCAACATGCTGGATAAAAAGCAAACAATGAGCCAGGAAGAAATATGGATCAAGTTTCTGTTTAAAGTAGGAAAATTTACACAAAACAGTTGTGCGTGTTCAATTTTAAAAATATGAAATGGGCTGTTTTAAAATAATATCATTGTGTAACATATTTTGCATAGGAAGGAAGAGCTTTTCTGCGAAACAAAGCTAAATAAATCTATCGTTAGTCAACGCCACGGCACAAATACGCACACTACCTGACTGTCTGAGCTTGAGCGAGCTGATTTCCATAGGCAGCCTTCAGAGATGCACTGAGCCATACCTGGGCCACATGAGGAAGTCTTGGCACTGGCAAATCACATTCAAATTTAACCCTCAAAATTTGCGTGCGTCCCAGCCGACATGGGCTTAATATCAACTCTTTCATGTTAGCAATATGCAAACCAGAGATCCTGCCAAACCTTGTCCTCTGTGTCCCTGCGCTGCAACTCTCTGACACGAATCTGTGTCTGCTTTTAGAGCAGAAACAAACTGCAGTGCTGTGTGGTCAACAACATCCAGAGGCAACCGGGTTCTCTGAGCCTCCGGTGACAAGCGTACCAAAGATGACACAGCAAACAGGGCTGCGGCATACATGGTGAACACTGGAGACCAGTGATGCAGGTCCATCAGCAGCGTGACTCCAGACTTTGAAATCCTGTCAGATAAACACTTATGTAATATTTCACATTAGTGGTGAATGACCAACAGTGTGTGAGTCCTTTAATGCTACGCAGCGAGTAAGAGATCTGACTGTGTTTGCAGCTTTGTTGATTCTTACGATTCTTATTTTGCTCCCTCAAAGGTCTCGTCTATAATAAAAACTACTTTTTGGCCTAACTTTGTGCTTTGGACAAAGGCGGGAACACAAACTACACACTCTGGGTTGGGCTTACGGTTGGGGTTGTCACAAGTGTGGACTTATGGATGAAAGGGGCTGTTAGCATGTTTCATGCTGGTAATCCCACAGTTAGGTCAAACTAAAAGTAAAGGTCTGTCTGTCCGAATAATGAGTGTGAAATTTGTTTGGAGTTTAAATTTGAGGACCTTTACAAAGTGCTCTGTAATATTGGTGTCATTGACTTAATTTCAAGAGTTGTCATCCATTATTTTAGGTTTGCTGGTCTTCCTGCCTCGCTGTGCTCTGCTGCTGACACTTTGTATCCGTACGAACTCAAGAGGCCGTTTCCCTGTTGAAGAGCAGTTATTGACTCGGGCTTACAGTAAGGGCTTAAACATTAAGCCAGTGACTGATCCCTGCAAACATGATGTCCAGCGTCTATCTCAGGCTGCATCTTACATATCACGTGGTTATAAATAGAAGCATTTATGTGGTTTTGGTCCAGCTGCAAATTCATACAAGGCTGATCTGAGCAATCGCCCTTAGCACCAGAGAAACTCAAGACCAAATACACATTTGTGTTGTAGGATGATGTTTCATCCTTCCTTCTTCACTCATCATCCCGTGACATGTCTGGGTTTGTTTTGTTTTTTTGTCAGCTGATATGTTTTAGGGCCAACAAACATCTGTTTAGAAACAACAACATTTGCTTCTAAGACAAAAGTGTTGCTGTAACAGTGTTAACTGCTAGACCACAGGAACCGTTTTCAACAAAGAAGACAAGTATCGGTGGAACTCCATAATTCATACATAAGTAAAACCTGGAATGTCTCTGTTTCTGCAGGGAGGATCAACCACTCCGCCATCATTCGTCCAGATGCCAGGTGAGCGTCCTCTGACCGAGTCTGCCCCCTGAGACAGAGCAGGGTGTCTGGAGTCACTGAGTAACAATGATAAAGGCATTTCTGCTTCTCCACTTCAGGTGCCCACATGCTGCCCAGCTACTATGGCATAAGAGGACGTTCCTTCATCTCTGACTCAGATTTCTGCCCATCCACCAAGCAGTTCTCCCCTGATGTCTATTCCTCCACCCTTGGGGGTAAGCCTCTAGGCTGTGAGCCCTCCACCATGAGCAGCTACTCCTCGCTCATAGACAGCTACTACCCAGAAACCTTTGGTGACTACCGCAGCGCCGCCACCTTCTCCAGCTCCGGCGGGTCCTTCCTGCCCTCGTCAGCACTGTCCTCCCTGCTGCCGCCCTTCGGAGGAGAGTCCTCGCATCTGTTTCTGGTATGAATCAGAGTGACGGTGGCACGCTGACAAAACAAAGCGCATGTTCAGAATCACCATCGTGGATTTAAAAACGGCAACACAGAAGTTCAGCGTACCTTTTTAGTTAGTGTGAAACATAAACATATACTCTGCGTGATGTTCACATTTTTCAAGTGTCAGCCAGCTGACCGACAGCTACAAATGTTCCTGCAGGGCTCTGCGTGTACGCAGCTCTGATCATAGTCTCTGCATGCCTGGTATTTTCAGTACAAAGTTCCTGTTGTTCTTCCTTCACAGCTGAAAGAGGAAAGTTTAGAAGCTGTCTGCTTTGCCAAACTGAGACCTCCGTAGTCTCATATTAGCTTCAGATCAACTTTGTCAGTGCAGACTGATTTCCCATCAGCTCCACTTATGTTCAGTGTGAAAAATGTTTCTCTGTTTTGAAGAAAAATCAGTAACTTTGTTCTGACAAGCTAATCTGTTAACATGGCGAGGGACACGATGCTGCTGAGTGTAAGAAGACTCAGAGCTCGAGGATTTCAACGATACCAAGCTGCAGTGAAGAGCAGGAACACGCTGAGACAAGAGGAACCGAAAGAATCAAGTTCTATTGGTTATTTCATGCATTTGTATTTGGATTTAATTTAGTTACTTTAGTCACTAGTGAGATTACATTTTTTAAATCCAGTCCACACAGCAGGTGCGACGTTGTTAAAGAGAATGCTCTGTGATCAACCTTAGGCTCTGTTAGTGTCTGAGCTGTGAGTCACTTCATGCTTTCACTTTAAATAACTGTTGGCCGACTAATTTTCCATATGCAAAATTCTTTTCCTTTTATCGTTGTTTGTGTCGACCCCCTGAGATTTATGTGTTCACCGGGGTCGGGGTTAGGAACTGCTGCTCTACAGGGCCAGCTTTGACACTTCAGCTGAGAGTACTCGAGTACAGTGAAGGACGTTCTTCTCGTAGTGGAGCTCATTTTTAAATGAGCAATCTTTCCACCGCAGTTCGAGATGAAAAAAGTTCATTTTTTATGTGACGTTTTTGTTTGAGTGGTCACTGACTGCACAGCTAGAGCCAAGAGCATTCAGCACAGGACAGTTATGCTAGCTGTGCACTGCTGTTTAAAGAAAACTCTAAAATATAACAAGACTAACAAGGACATTTAATAAGTGGAATTATTGATAATCTTGCGGAGCTATTTGGGCCCTAAAGTCAAACTTTTAGCAGCATTCACAGAGGCGGCGTGGCACCGATGACCTTCATAGTACGCCTGCCTGGTCGTCATCCTAACTGCACTGATGGCGTGTATGGAGGTTTTTAGAGTGAAAAACAGACATGCTCCTCGTTCAGCCACATTTGCAGTTTGTGCTCTGATGTTACATTTTTGCACACCATTGGACAGGGTGGGCGGTGTGCCTCGACCGGACTGCACAGAGGATTCTAGAAAAGCCAAAACCAAAACTGTATTCATGGATAGATCACAAATACACTTCAGTTACTGAGATCCATTTAAAGTCCGAGTTCTAGAGTGGTCGAGGTTGCATGTCCGCAGAGGCTTTCAGATGTGCTTGCAGGGCAGGGAAGTGAAACAAACGTAGTGAAGGAAATAATGCGACACTACAGGAAACGCTCTCGTTACAAAAGGTCTGCTGTGATGTTGGGGACTTTGCACTATCTGATGAGGAAATAAATGACTGATTCATCCTTTCCTCTGCTGTCTTCCTGCTGCAGAGAGACTCGTGGGAGCAGTCTGAGCCAGTATCTCAGGTGGAGGCTCTGTGTCAGGACAACCTGGCCTCCGTCAGCGTCCCACCCTCCATGCCCAGCCCCGAACCTCCAGGGAGCCCCTCCCAGTACCGCTCTCCGAGCCGAAGCTCCTCCCTGGGCCCCGTCTCCAGCAGCCAGCCCTACACTCTGCACTCTCTGGAGGATGTCCACTATCACCCTTTAACCTCCACCAGCACTTACCCCACCACACCCTCTTCCTCCTCCTTCCCCTGCCCTCCCTACATGAGCAGCCCCGTCACAGATCTGGTGACCAAGATGGTGACGGAGGAGGCGGCCGACGGCCACGGCAGCCTAACCCCCGGCGCCGAAGCTCATTCCTCCTGGGCTAAGGAAGAGGGGGTGAGCGCCTGGTCGCCCTATGAGATTCGGAGGGCCTACTGACTGAATTCAGAAGATTCAGACGATTTTACAGACACTGATGAACTCAACACTCTGCTGTAAATTCTTGGGGAGGTTTTTCCAAGAAAATTTCAATGTCAATTTGCTAAAAATATTCAAATTTTAAAGTGTCCCTGTTGTGCTCATTCCCTGTACCCTTGCACTTTGTGCTCAGCTCTTCATTTCACCCTCAGTTGGAAACACGCTGTGTTGGCTGCTGTCTCTGTGAGACCCTTCAAAAGCATCTGGGTGTGATGAAAGTGAGACAGTGCTGAAATGCTCTAAACCGCGGAGTCGGAGCTGCTCGATGAACAATGTGGTAAAACCATTTCTTAATTACTCCAAGCATCTGAGCATATCCGACAATATATACATCAAGAAATATGACTGTACCCTCGTATCTGTTAACCAACACATTTATCTGTAAGACAGCAAAGCTTAGCCACATCAACTGCACACTTTGCTGGCACTGAAGGGGAGAGGCTCAGGTGGCTGAGGGGAATGCAAGGCTTCTCATTTGAACTCGCTCCAGGTGTCACATAGTGACATAGATGAGCCACAGAAAAAAGAGTGATGAGGTTCATTTTGAAAACCACGTGAACAGAAAAGCCAGACAGGGGGCACACAGGGGCACTTTAACCTGTTGGTGGCCTGATTCTGCCAAAGGTCCAGTCTGACTGTAGAATAGCACGATTTCTTTTTTTTACCACTATTTCCCGTACGGTGTGGACGTGATCACAAAGCATAGCTTAACTTATAAGGCTGGAGTTAAAGAGCGTATACCAAAGCAAGGATAATGGCTTTGAGGGCGTATATTCTGAGGATTTTGTTTTTTCATAATGTGTGAACATGCTGCATCTTAATCATTGTACCCTGAAGGTTCCTGTAACTTCAGGCTGTAACTGTTATTAAACTGCAGGCTACTGCCATTTGTACGACCCGGCTAAGTGTGGTGCTTGAATGCAGAGGTTGTCTGGATTTACTGGGAATGAAGCAATTGTGATGCTTCCCTTCTGTTCAGGTTTATTTATATAGCTTCAAAACACACTGACAGTCACCTTAAGACTCTTTATACTGTAAGGTAAATGCCCTACAGTATTCTGGAGAAAGCCCAAACGACCCCCGTGAGCACTTTGGGGAGGAAGGGTATGAGGGAAGGATAAACAGCCTTTTAACTGGAAGAAAGGCTGATGTGAGCAGATGGGCGTGAGGGCAAAGAGAAAAGAAGAACGAGAGCATAGGCAGACTGGGCCAAAGCTTATGGACACAGAAGACTGAAATGTGTGATATAAACAGGGAGACAGTGGCGTCATCGCGGTGCATCACATGAAGTCCTTCGGCAGTCTGAGCCTATAGCAACATAATTAAGCAATGTTTCAGGGTCACCTGATACCTTCGTCAAAATGGAAAGTTTTGATCCTAAAATCCTAAAAGTAGAGAACGTGTCAGTCTCCAGCACAGCAGGAAAGGCGTCTGAGAGAGGAAAGCTCCGCCCCCATTCTGAGTGAGCAGCTCTCAGTCTGAAGGCACTATATAGGAAAATATAGGACTTTTGGATGTGATAGGGCCTCATTATTCAAGGCTTTGCAGGATTTTAAGAAGGATTTTTAAATTCCCGGTACTCTCACTGCAGCACCTGAACCAACTGAAGGCAACTTTCAGAACAACCTGATGTTAATGACTTAGTAGTCCAGCCTAGAAATAATGCATGCATGAACTAGTGTTTTAGCATCTGTCTTTTTACAGATAATAGCAATCCTGCATATTTGTTCAGAGCCCGTCGAAGGACATGATCTGAAAGTTCCTCACAGTGTTGCTGGACATCAAGGTAATGCCATCCAGAGTCTAGTTCTAAGATCTTTAGGGCCACAGAAAATAACCTCGTTGTTTTTTGGATACAGCACAAGGAAACTGTAGAACTTTGTGTCTCAAAGTCACGGCTGCAGTATGAATAACTGATATGTGTCAACTGGCTTCAGGTAGGTGTTTGCTGAGTGGGGGCATTCCTACTATTCAATGTTATTTCAGGATATAATACTATAAATCTTTTATCATAAGCTTTATAACTGCATTATGGTTTGTTTGTTTTTTAAATATATATAACTATATATTATATAAAAAGATGTTTTTATATTTTTAAAAATGAAACCATTTTTGTAACATTAATTATCATTATAATTTAAACACTTTGACTTATGACTGTAAATACATGTGACAGGGTAGACATCTTATGATGTTAACACATCAGTGAACCATTCTGAAACATGGAGAGAAAAAAGGCTGATGAAAGATGTTTTTGTAGATGATTTCTCTCCAAAAATATATACAACTGTAAGTCACATAATTAGAGGACCAATAAGGGGACCTATTTAGCAGGATTTCCATATGAGTAATAGGGAGGATTTATTTGAAAGACTTTAAGCATTAAAAATGTGTTCATGGAAAAACATCCAGTTAGTGTAGAAAATTATGTAGGTATGTATGTAAAAGTACGTTTTTCTAACAACATGCCAAAGAGAAGCACGTATAATGTGAATAGTATTGGTCCCAGCACATAACCCTGTGGGGTGAGTAACTTCTGTGCATGAACAAGACTCCCCGTTTACATGCACAATACGGAGTCTGTCAGACAGACATATTCAAACCATTGCAGTGCATGTCCTTTAACACCAACAGTGTAGCCTCTGAACTGGATTATTGATCAGCCAGCTGTTTTCTATCTATTCTTTCAATAATTTCTTAAATAAACAGGAAGTTTGATATTTGGCCTATACTTAGCTAAGACAGCTGGATCAAGTAAAGGCTTTTTAGTAGTGGTTTAAATACAGCCTGGTATCCATATCCTGTGAACAGACACAAAATGATTCAATTTAAAATTGTAATATTAATTAATGGTGAGACTTCTATGAACAGTCTTGTTGGAACTGTGCATAATAGACGTACTGATGACTTTCATGCAATTCAGGTTTATTTATATAAACTGCCCAATCACAACAACACACCACAACAGTTTTATATTGTAAAGTAACGACCTTGTAGTAATACATAAAAATATTGAAATTAACTCAAGAAAACTGATTACAGAGAAAGAGTCTAAATGAACATCTGCAGTTAGTGAAGTTGCTATGATATGTCAGTGAAATGACTATGCATACATTTTTAATAGAAAAACTGTTTTTTGTGTATTTTCCAGTTCATGTACAAGGCTAAAAGTCAGGCTTTCAAATAACTGTGTAGGTATGTAGGTAGTGGCTGGTGCCCGGCAGGGGTCTGCACCTGTTCCCGCTTCTCGGAAGAAGGCAGCTGAGCCAGAAGTCGGAGCATGTGCAGCCGGCAAAAACCTACACAGCAAAAACCGGAGGTCACTGTGCCGGCCGGTCCAGCAGCGTCCACGCCCAGAGGCTAGCGCACAATCTGGACTTGCCTCGCTTCCGCCAGAGACCATAGGGAAAATTTATGCTATGTCTTCTATGATACTGCCTAGGGGAAGCATGTATAGTGTAAACAGAATTGGTCCTAGCACTGAACCCTGTGGAACTCCATAATTAACCTCAGTGTGTGAAGAGGACTCTCCATTTACATGCACAAGCTGGAGTCTATTAGATAGATATGATACAAACCACTGCAGTGCAGTACCTGTAATACCTACAGCATGTTCTAATCGCTCTAATAGGATATTATGGTTGGCGTATGGTTACATTGTAACCTTTGTTCTCTGAGTGAGAGTCTATCTCCCCGCTCCATTACATATTCCATATGTACGGGGTATGACCCCCACTTGGTTGTGGCTTATGGATACTTCTTTAAGACACTCCGGCTAGCCCAGCCACAGCCCACAGCTTACGTATAAAACAGTTGTGCAAACGTGACACCGATGATAGTTATATCAGACCACGTCTCCGAGTGGCCTGAAGGTGGAGAAATAATCTCTCACTTAGAGAACCAAGGTTACAATATAACCGTATGTTCTCTATGATGTCGAGACTATCTCTCCACTCCGTTACATATTCCATATGTACAGGGTAACTCTGTAAGACACCCCACTAGGAGACAGTGAAACCGACCCCAGAGTGAACGTACCAACTTGTACATATATACACTCCACCCCAGTCATGGCCTTGCCAGATGCAAAGGCCGAGCCGGGGGGCGGAGGCAACAGTCTGCAGATGCAAGACTGGCCCGAGCCGGTCCCCCAAGACGCAAAGACCGCGATAGAGCGGCCGCACAAGGACAGCCCAAAAGACGCCAAGCCGACTGCCAGGAAGCATAGCACACCGAGCTACCAATGGGGGTCCCGCAGACAGAGAGTCAGGCAATACGGCAGGGGAGCACAGGCTACTAAGCCACTCGAGCACAGCAGCTAAGCTAACAGACTTGCTAAGGGAGATAGGGGGCTGGGGGGGGCAGTGTCCAGGAAGGCACCACTACCACTATCACACACACAGTCACACAGTACCACATGTAAGTACTACCAGTGAACCGCACACGCACAAACAAACAAGTGGAGATCAAACAATCACCGGTGTCACGTTTGCAAAGCTGTTTTATCTGTAAGCTGTGGGGCGTGGCCAGGCTATCCAGAGTGTCTTAAAGAAGTATCCACACGCCATGACCAAGAGGGGGTCATACCCTGTACATATGGAATATGTAACGGAGTGGAGAGATAGTCTCGATATGATAGGGAACAAACGCTGCACTGAGGTCTAGCAGGACAAGCACAGAGATGAGTCCACTGTCAGAGGCCATAAGAAGATCATTTGTAACCTTCACTAAAGCTGTTTCT
>NW_005187746.1:142251-143640 GCF_000239375.1 Pundamilia nyererei | reverse complement strand
TATGGTGGCTACATTTAGTAAATGTGTTTAGACTACTGGTCATTTGGGTTACAGGATTGGCTTTTGTGTTTTAACATTTGAGAAAAACTGTAAAATAAGCCCAAGCCAGATGGATGTCTGGTATCAGACTCAAATTTTCCCAGTTTACCATGGACAAGTCATAATGAAACGCTTGCTCATTAAATGTTTTAAAATTTCTTTTACAAATGATACGCGGTTTACATTTAGGGATTTTAGTGTTCCTACAAGTAGCAACTACACAATGATCGCTTAAATCATTACAGAACACGCCTAGAGACAGGAACTTATGAGGAACATTTGTTAGAATTAGGTCAATCAAAGTAGATTTGTCAGGACTCTTTGGCCTTGTAGGTAGGTTGACCAACTGGCTAAGATTTACAGAGTCACAGAAGGATTTAAATTCATCAGAAGCTATATTCAGCCAGTCCCAGTTCAAGTCTCCAGCCAATAGAAGTTCATTATAATTTAATTTGGCCAGAAGATGCTTCAAAGATAATAAAGTTTCCCTTACAGCAGACGGAGGCCTATAGCATCCAACAACTGTTAGAGAGAGAGAGACTTTACTATTTTAATATTCAAAGCCAAGAATTCCATTTGTTTAGGAATAGATTCAGATAAAACAATAGATACTTCATATCTTGATTTAACATAAATTGCTACGCCTCCACCTTTCCTAGGCCTATCTGTACGATAAAGATTGTATCCCGTTATGTTGATGTCGTCATCTGTAATAGATTTGGACAACCAAGTTTCGGAGATAATCACAATATCCGCGTTTGTCGATTTTGCCCAAATTCTGACCAAGTCCATCTTATGTAATAAACTGCGTACGTTTAGATGAATACATTTTAACCCTGGCTGAGATTTAAAGTCGGCAGGGGTCTGGACACTTTTTAACTCAGGTCCAGGATTTGGTTTCACATCTCCGGATATAAGTAAAAGTAAAACAATCATCATTAACCTTCGCTTCATATTACATTTAAAAGCATTTTCGTACTTTGCAGATGTTAACGACAAATACTGCTTTTTCTTAAGTGAAAGTGAAAGATTATACAGAACAAGAGAACCTTGTAGTTTGGGTAATACTTCATATCGATTTAAGCTTACAACCAAAGCCAAATTAATCGTTGGTGACTCCAGGTGCACTGCTACAGTTGACCTAGTGCCACTAAAATAAGTCTCACCCATACTCAGCTCATATTTTGCAGTTCTCACCCAGGGAGCACCGCAATGTCCCAAGTCCCAAACCACGAATACACACAATAAAGCTTCGATAAGTGTCCTCGTCTTCATAATGATAGCCCAGGGTCCAAAGTGGGGGTGAATACAAAAAGCTCCAACCTATTAGCTCCGAATCCGAGCGGAGGT
>NW_005187746.1:123164-125252 GCF_000239375.1 Pundamilia nyererei | reverse complement strand
AACCTCTAAGAGGTCTGTGGGTCTCTTGTAATAGGACAACATCCGCCTGTAGTTTTTTGAGTTGGTTAAATATTTTTAACCTCTTTACTCTGGAGCCAGCTCCATTTACATTCCATGTAATGAACCTCAGTGTACCCATAGATGGGTTAACTCTTCAGTTAACTTTTTAAGTTTGAGTCCTGCGTTTGGGTCCACCTGCTGCCTGCGAATCAGCCGAAACCATGACAAGAAACAAACACACTGGGTTACATTAATGTATGTGGTGAACACTTTGGAAGAAATCTACAGGTTGTCGTCAGACCTGGAGAGAGAATGTCTGACTAACAAATGATTTAATGAAAGAAGTTAAAGCCTAAAATAAATAAATGAATAGTGACAAACAAAAGTATTCCTCTGTACTTGAATTAAGAAGGGTTTATGTTACAATAAATGTTCATGTGAGAATGTGCTAAAGACAAATCTAACTGAATTAGAATTAAACAAACTGAATGAAACATGAAGTGAATTATATCCATTTGAATGTTCAAATGTGATGTAGATGTGAATTCCCTTTGTTAAGAATAACAAGGCAAATGTAATTAAGAGATTTTAAAGTTTAAAAGTTTAAACTTTGTGCTAAATCAGAGAGAGTGAGAGAGATAAGGTGTGAATGGACATCAAATGATTTAACTTCAGCAGTTTTATTGAATGGCCAAAATGTGAAGATGTGACGTCGAGTAGGAGAGGGAGGAATAAAAGTGGGTGTAAAAGAGATTCAGGGTTCAAGTTGTGGACATTCACTTTTTAACCTTTAGTGAAACAGTAAAAGTCTGAGGATTATTCTTATTATATCCGAGCCATAATAAAATAATCTTTCCTGGGAGCCTGCTGTCTAGGCTACTAGACAGCAGGCTCGTGCCATAATCAATATGGCAGCTACCGTTGCCAAGTGGGACTGATAGGACTCGACCTGCGAGGTTACTCAGGCTGCCTCACCTGGATGATTTCAAGCTAGTTATTGCTGGGCGAGTCCCCTCACCCACATGTTGCATTATCTCACAGGATCAGGAATTAGGACTGATTTTTTTTATCAGAGAGAGAAATTAACTTCCTAGATGCAGTCGTGATGGATGCTCAATCATCCAGGTAAGTAAATCTCCAAAAGCTGATTTTCATTGCAATCAGCTGAGACTGAAGAAGTCACCTGGATGAGTGACGAAATGTTTCTCCCACAAAACGCTACGTCCTGATGAACAGAATCAACTTTTGGAGATTCCTATATGCAGGTTTTTTTGTGGGCCTTGCAGATCGACCAAAAACAAACCAACAAAAAAGATACAGTGAAGCATTCAGTGTTTGAGTAAATGTAAAATATGATAAAACAAACTAAAATCTCACACAGGAAAGTGACAGAACCCAGATCATGTGGAGCTTTTTACTGGGACACGCTTAAAAGAAATCTCTTCAGTGTTGTGAAGGAGAAAAAAATCCAGGTCATGTCTGGTTTAATCACATGGTTCATTTAATACTGTCGATACATGGTTGCTTTAATCATTCACTGCACCTGTTTCTTTATGATTCTTCTATTGTGGGGTTTTTGTGTGTGTTTTTGCAGAATTAAGGCAGTTTTCTATTTTCTTTCATTGCAGGGCATCTGAACTCTCAGGGCCACCGTAGCTGGGCTGTTGGATACAAAATATCCTAATTTCATGCTGACTCTATCCTACCTGTGGGTAGGATTTTGTACAAAAATGTCTTTTGTTTGTTCTTTAAACATGAAATTTTAGTAATTCATCCTGGGATGAAGTGTGTGGAGGGCTGAAGCCATCAAAAAGAGTCTGATAGGAAACAAACCACAAAACCAAAAAACATGTTCCAGATATATCAAAGGTTTTTGTAGGACGAGCAAATGGTGTCAGCTTTTAAATCCTTACTTCATTTTTCATTTGTCTGTTTATCCTGTTTATTTTACCTTCAAATGTGCTGTGTTATTTGCTAAAGTGTTTTCCAGTTGGCTGACAGTATGGAGGAGAGAGTTTCAGCAGTGAGTGTCTGCAGCCCTCTGCAAAACACGGTGGAAGTGTTGTCATGGTTTGATGGCTTCATCAG
>NW_005187746.1:106052-123004 GCF_000239375.1 Pundamilia nyererei | reverse complement strand
GTGTGTGTGTGTGTGTGTGTGGAAAGACAGAATGCTTTCATAAACATTTCCATTTGTGGCCTGTAGGTGGAGCCGCTGCGCCGCGGCTGCAGGAGGGGGCGCTGTGAGAAGAGGCGGACAATGCTGGGCGAGGAAACGGGGATGTGCAGAGAAGACAGCACTTTGTTTAAAGCAGAATGCACAAAGATTGATTTTAATGGACGAATAGAAATGATGATGATGATGATGATGATGATGATGATGATGATGATGATGATGATGATGATGATGATGATGTGTTAGCACATATCAGTTTTTAATCAGTTTGCTGTTCTTATGGCGCGAGGACGCCCTAATAATCTAACAATGTTACTGCAGCATCTATGATGAATAATGTTATAGATGCTGCGGTCATAATCAAGCTTTGAGTTATTATTACTGTAATAAATGTAATAATATTCATAGATCCGGGTCTTAATTCACATATTTTGACCGGTTTATGGCACAATTTCATTTTGGATGCATTTATCCAAGTGTGATGAATGTAACGTTGATATAGTTGAGTTCATTTTATCTTCTGACCTTCGCACCACAAACAGTCTGAGAAATAAAATACACTCGAAGTTTAGTGTAAGGGACTTCAGTGCAAAGAAGGAGCTGCAATGTTTGTTTTTAGTTTCGTTATTTATTCATTTATTTATTTATTTACTCGATTTCAACACAGATTTGAAGAAAATCTAAAATAATAACTGTTTTTGATCATAATGATCATAAATCATAATGCTGGGGGAGTTAAACATTTCAAAGGCCGCTTCTTAAACGGCACACTTTACCGGAAACCTTTGATCCTGAAACGCATTTTTATTTTCATGAAAATATAACCAAGACAAGGACAGAACTGTGCGTGAAGCTGCTGAGCCTCTCGCCCTGTTCTCCCAGCAGGTGTGAGCACTCTGATGGAGCTGGAGGCCCTGCCATGCCAACGAGGGCTGTTGGCCCTTGCCACACCCACTTTCCCTCTTTGCCACTTTTAATGTATTTTTTATGAAATAAACTTTTTAAAATGCGTGACTAGGCTAAAGGCGAGGTTTGAGGTGAAATGCGCTCTTAAGGTTGCACGGAAGCAGTCGTGGGTGCTGCAGTGCTAAGTGAAGGGGGCTGATGCTGGGATAGTGCAAAAGGAGGGTAAAATGAATAAAAGTGCATTTTTTTCGAGGTTAAAGTGTAAAATACTAATATATGAGATTAAAGTGGATTTGATACAGTGTTCATGCTTAGTGATTTTACTGAAAATCGATTTGAGAGAGTTGCCTCTGAATATTCAAATGGTAAGTAACGCGCAATCAAATCATTGTCAAATCATTGAGTTCTAGGGGTTTTAAATAGAGGGAATGGAGGGAGAAAATCTCAAACTAATATGTCCCCAGCTCTATTACAATCATTCTGTATGCTCTGGCTCTGCTGTAAGACATTTGTGTTGCTATTTTTGGAGACTTTTGCAGAAATTTCGTTCTTGGCCATTTTGCTGAGGCAGAAAAGGACATTGTTGAGTCCCTCAGCTCTTCTCCAGGAATCATCTCTCCATCCCAGCCATCATGTCCGGTGAGTTTCACCTCGGATTTTCTTCAGGAAATCATTTTCTTGCATTTTTCCCTGTTTGGAAGACAAAGGAGGGGGGGGGGGGTGTAATGTAGAGTTTATTGGGAATATTGAAAGCACACGATTTGTGTGTTTAAGTGGAGTGCTCACCCCCCATAAATGCCCACTTCTTCCCATATTTAAATTAAAGTAGAATGGGCTAGATTAAACTTCCACGTGTAGAATAACTTTAATGCCACCTGATTCCACCTGTTTGTGTAGCGTTCTCCACTCAAAGACTTCTCCAAGCTTCACTGGCGTTTATGGCTTTACTGTGTGTTATAGTTCTCCCGACTGTCGTCTGTCGACGCACATCAGGACGCGCAGATGATCATTTTTAAAGATCATTTTAAGTTTGGAAAAATTCAACTGGAAGTCTCGCGGGCTGTGTGGTCGGGCTGTCTGTGCGCAACAGGGTGTTCTGTGTGTTCGAGTGGGATGTGTCTGCCTTTCGTTTTGGCCAGCGTCTGCCACATTTAAGACAAATCATAAAGTAGCATTTCTCTGTATGAATATTTATCAGATGAGGTTTCATCTCTTAACACATTCTCTAAAATGTTCGCAGCCCTGAATGCTTTAAATATCGCCTTTAGGCCTAAATCGCCCGCACCTATACGAGACGTTCTTTCACCGTATCTTAATCAAGCTTCAAGTAAGGAAGAAAAAAACTGCCAATTACTCCCATTGCCTTTAACTGTCAGACGTTCGTGGTGGGGGGCAGGGGTGATTTGAATAAAGTAACGGAGATTGGTGTAGAGCTCGGGGTTTTGAATTGTAAACAGCACCGGGCTGAAATCGCCTCGAAGTTTTTCCATAACGACCTGATCAAACTTTCACTAAGTGACCGCGCACGTGCACCACGCGGGAGGCTCGTTTCTTTGAAAACTGCAGCGCTTCGATCCAAAAGCGCAGATCAGCGGCTCCTTCTAGTTTCGAAATTTTGTTCCGTTTTGGTCGCGGATCGCTTTGCTGACTCTTTGTCTGCGCGCTTCAGCTTTAACCTCATCCCACCGTGCCAGACAAACTTCTCTTTCATCTCCTCGCCTATTTTTATTTACTTTACATTCATTCGATCGTATATGCGTAATAAAATTTACTTACTTTAACGCGTTAAGAGCCGATTTCTTCTGCCTCTGACTGGGGCGTGGCAGCTCGGGGCTACAGGGTGCAGTGAAAACGTCTCCCGACCGGGAGGCTCCGGGGAGGGGATCAGCCGCCAGTAACACTCAGAAACACTGAGCGGTGGAAACGACCTTTACGCACCGGTGATAAAATAGGATCTTTGGATAATTCAAAGCACTTCGTTATATTCTTTTACAAAATCTTAAAAGACAATCTTTCAGCAGTTTATTAGAATGAAGCGACACTTCATGGAGCGATTTCAGTTTACTGGAAACAAAATAAGCTGTGAGCCACGATTGGCTCAAGAGTTGGGAGTTCGCCTTGTAATCGGAAGGTTGCCGGTTTGGACAGTCTCGGTCGTTGTGTCCTTGGGCAAGACACTTCACCCGTTGCCTACTGGTGGTGGTCAGAGGGCCCGGTGGCGCCAGTGTCCGGCAGCCTCGCCTCTGTCAGTGCGCCCCAGGGTGGCTGTGGCTACAATGTAGCTGCCATCACCAGTGTGTGAATGTGTGGATGACTGGATGTGTAAAGCGCTTTGGGGTCCTTAGGGACTAGTAAAGCGCTATATAAATACAGGCCATTTACCATGTGTAAGAAATGCTTTGTGGTGCTTTACTGGAGGAGCAGGGAGAGGGAGGAGAAGAGTGCACGACTGGTTTAGTTTGCTTTAAGAGGAGATTACTGCGCATGAGTGACACACTGTGCTCTTCATTAAGATCAACTGAAGGTGTACCCGGGGGTCCGGGTGAAGATCACGGTCAAGGAGTTGCTGCGGAGGCACAGAGAGAAGGAGGCCAACAACAAGAAGCTTAATGCGGTAACTCCTCCCTCCCCCACGCCTCTTTACCCTTGTCCCCTGCTCTCAGTCTCACCTTTTTTCTGCTGAGAATGCCGCTCTGTGCAAGCCTGCACCTGTAAATCACTGATAGCCCGTTTTATCAAAATAAGCCACTCAACTCATTTACAGGAAAGCAGCCATTAATAATCTGGTATCGCCTCCCCCCTCCTCTGTATTTCTCTTTCTTCCTGATCAGCAGATGCATCAGGCTTGCTTGGAACTACAGGAGCTTCGCGCGTCCACTTTCCAAAGTAGGTTTGTCCACCCAGTGTGCTAAAATACATCCCAGAAAGACACACATGCACTACAGCGGCCTGCCCTAAGCGTCACAGTCTGATGATCTTAATCAAGTTGTTTGTTTGTTTGGGGGGTCAAAAATTCTGTAAAATAAACATATAAATATGCATCAATTATTGAGGGCGCCTTTTTCAGTTGGACGGGGGGCAAGAGGCATTCAGATTTCAGAGGGGTGGAGTTCCACCGTGGTCTCTCAGACCACGCCCTTTCAAAGTGGTCGCAGATATATCCTAGTCCGTGATTAAATGATAGGCAATGATTAACCCAGAGCGTGTGGTTCGCTTGTTTTCATCGCATGTGTTTGTATTCTGGATATTTTCGGTCTGACTGTTACACTGAATCTCGGCAGGTGGCCATGTGGCTCCTCCTCCCTCTGTCCCCCCAGCTGAAGCCAGCAGCTGCGGGTCGCTGGCCCTCCAGCTTCGAGCCACCATCTCGTTTCCAGTCCCTGACAGCGCGTGTAACATCCAGATGCAGGAGTGCGGCATCCAGGTGCAGCAGCAGCAGCAGTTTGGGGATGTGATGTTGCCCGGCAACGGATACGGTGGTACCACCTACGACACCCCTCTGCCTCCTTTTCCAACCTCCCCTCAGCCTTGGTACCACGGACTGTCCTCAGATGCGGACTACTACGGCCAGGGGATGGTAGGTCTCAGCTGGCACCAACGAAACACCGTCATTAAAGAAATAATCAGAAACTGGGATTTCTTAAAACTTTTGTGACAAAACGGAAAAATTTCCTAGTTTTTCTGTTTGTGACCAAAATTGAAAGATTGTTTTAAAAGCATTGATACGAGCAATAGCAATGCGTTTATTTGGAACAGAGGTTTGGTGTGGTGGTCGTTTATTTCCACAAACACTGTCAGTGTCTGCGTTCAGCATGTAGTGGATAGGTTTGTGTGGATATATTTGAAGGAGCTAGTCTTGCTTTGACTGTGATTACAGCTGTTTGTGTTTGATAAAATGACCTGTCTGGCAGGATAAACAGCTGCATGTCAGTTTTGTAAGCTGTCTGCACACAAATGAATGCATTAAATCAAAAACACCACTCACAAGTGTTCCTGGTGAGCTTTGGTTGGATGACCACCATGTGGCACACCTGCAGTCCTGCCCAAAGTAATTTCGATGTCCTCCTCTCTTTCAGGCCCCTTGCTCCTCATTGGAGTCACTGACTTTCTGCAACCCTGTGGATCCCAACACTTATTCCCCACAGGACTCCTTCTCTTCCTCCTCCTCCTCCTCATGCTATGACTCGCCCACCAGAATGGAGTCAAGCTTCAGCCCACAGCAATACCACTATCAGCACTGTGGCCCCCAGGAATATTACAGCTTGCCACACTGTTGGTCAGGCCAGCAGGAGAGCCCCCCCACCCCAGAATGCGCACCTTACTTTGCTCCCACAGACTATCCCCAGGTGTATCCTGTAGAAGACTGTTTCCAGAAGGATTTCCCGCTGAGCTCTGAGATGTGCTACAATGCTTTATGATGAGACCGTGAACAGTATTACTTTGTATCCTGACTGTAAATACGATTTGGCTCAGTGAGGTTGTTTGCTTTGCATTTCACTTGGTCTGCTTTACTTTAATCAATTCATTTGTAATAAAAACTAAATGATATATTTTCATACGCTAATGTTTTGCTGCACAAAATAAAAATGTGTAAAAGTCAGCACTGTGCTTGTAATGTGCGCTTGTCTATTGCAGAGTTTCCACTGTAAAAGTCGGGATGTTTGCTTCAGCCAGCAGGTTCAGACTTCACCCTGTGAACATGCCCTGTAGCCACAGGTAACAAATAAAAGTGAAAAATGTGGGAAGAGTGTGAAAGTAAATATCACAGGCTGATAACATGTCAGGGCTGAACTGAGCTGTAACGCAACAATTGGAAATGAAGGCAAGGAAACGTCTGAGATTTGACTTTGGCCTGCAGGGCAGTATTTCACTGGGAGTTCAGAGATCAAAGGAGAACAGATTAACAGACAAGCCGAGTCACAGTGGCTGCAGCTCAGCTAACAGAGCAGGACGTCTGCTAATCAGAGGGTTGGTTTGGCTTTTTCAAGAATGCTTGAGCTCCGAGTTGTCGCGTAATGCTGGAGTCGCTGTGTGTGAATGAGACTGGTATTTAAAAAGTACTTTGACTCCTCAGACAGGTGTCAGTCCATTTATCTGATTTTTTCAACAAACTCTCAATAATTTCTCCAGACTGGGAAACAAGCACTGTTGAAGCTGCAACCCCCTCTTATTATACTTACAGATTTTACACGGAGCTCAGCCAGTTTATTAGGCTACCTGTCAAAAAACAAGAAATTCAGTAAATGGACTGATTTTCTACTCTGAGCACTCTTGTCCTGTTTAGTGCTTTCGATCTCACACACACACACACACACACACACACACACACACACACACACACACACACACACAATGTTAGTAGGTGAGCTGCTCTCCCACCGGAGCTACAGCCACCGTGTAACTGACCAGTGTGGATTATTACACTTAATAGTCACTCACTGCTTAATATTTGCATTACCTCAAGTTTCCCCTCGTGCAACACTGAAGTAATGAATATTTAATAACAATTTTTCATGTTGCATGAAAATGGGAAGAAAAAGAAATAAGCTTTTTTAATGCCTGACCGATTTTACTTGAGTTTATCTAGAGCAGGCCTTTGGCTCAGTGTCACGAATGATTATTAGATACATAAAGCAGCTGCCAAACTATGTAAAACATCTTTCTGCTGCTATCTTATGTCTTTAAAATGGCAAGTTGAATCTCGTTATGAAAGCGGATGCGTGTGTTTGGTAATTTGTGGACAGTTTGTTCTTGATTCTTTGTGCCAAACTTAATCATGGAGCATGGAAAAGGTTTTCCAAGTATTTGTCTGCTAAAACAAACAAACAAAAGAAAGAAATCATAAAAGTCTGGATTATTTTGTGACTTCCTGGTCGCACTTCCAACCTAGCTCACTTGAAACGAGTGTCTCAAACGAACACAATAAACGAGGAGTGCGTGCTCCAAAGATCCTGTTGGCAGGCATCCCTTTCACTCCCGCTGAGCCAGCATATGTGGAAATCCCCTTGGAGACACTTGACGGCAGCTGATAAGTGTGGAAAAATAACCCAAAACATTTAGGCTGGAGCAGAGCGCCGCAATCAGCTTTATTAAGTGGCAGTGGCATTTCTGCATGCCGACAAAGACAAAACTTTATATGCCATCATATTCCAGGAACCACGATAACTTCTACCAGTGTAAAGTCTTTATCCATTTACAAGCTAAATGTGCAGGAAACCATTGTTCTCTTAGTTACTGAGTTACAGGATGTGAGTGTGTCCACGCACTCTGCACGGCCCAACAAAGACACCGTGCCAACTCGTCCAAGTGCAAAGAAAACACATGGGAAGTCCGCAATCCTATACTTTATGTTTTTTGAATCTTGCCTCTGGCATTTGCCATAAATCATCATAAGGAATCTGGACTAAAAGTGAAATGAATGAAAAAAGGAACTATTTTCAAACAAAAACTGTAAGCAAGAAAAAACACCCTGGAAGCTAAAACCAAAAGTCAAAATGGAACAAAAAGAACTAATAAGAAAATACAAAACTGTGATAACTGCACAGTGTGGGCTAGTTAACCCTATCACCTGAGTCGATAACTGTAAACAACAGGCTCCATGTTTTTCTTCTGTAACTGTCGAATCCTCATCGTCTAATATTATAATAAGAACATTTTAATCGATAAGTATGACCCACGCTTCCACAATGTGAAGGAAAAACAACAGCAAAGAGAAGAAAGTGATGCACATCCATCTGTCCACAGACGCACTGATGTTTCTATAAACTGAACAGTTTAGTTGTTGGAGTTTACTTTGGCTTCTTTTTTCAGCCCTGGGGTTGCAGCTTATATTTAACTGGTCCAGTATTATTCATACTGGGGATCAGGTTTAGACGCGTTGTCAGAAACCCTTTTTTAAGGTAAGGTAATGAACGCCACTTTAGGTGAAAGTGCTCAGGCACATATAAAAGTACTGTATGAACGTGATCAGGTGAATGCGACTCGTGGTACGAAGTGCTCTGAGGGCCTAAAGTGAGTAGAAAGAAGTCGCAGTTTTGCTCTTTAGGCTCTAGTTTCAGGGTTTAGTTTATTTTTATAGTCTTTTGCTCTAAGGTGGAGCTGCTGCATCCACCCATGGACTGCTTCTTTACACACCTGTTTCTCACCGACATGGTGACAGCCAGGCCTCCTTGGTCGTCCTGTCTCCTGCCCTTGTGCCTGTGTAACCTGTTTTCTTTGCCAAGTTGTTCTCAGAAATCACTGAGCTTCTTATTGCTGAGTAACGTATGCACCATCAGCCACTTCTCCCAGTTTTGCCGTCCCAGCTCAGTCTGTTGCAAGAGGAGCAACTTACACGCTCTCCACCTACGATCAGTAACTGTGACTGTATCAGGAGTAAATGAGCATGCTTGCACATGTTTGTGTGTTAAGTTCAGTTTTATCTAAAGAACGCCAAATCAAGAGTAGTCACCTCACCCCAAGCCTCTCCTCAGGCTTGGGGTGAGATTTTATCCAGATTCCAGTCATTTTTGCCTCTTGTGTAAAGGAGAGTCGGAAAAGAAAACAGAGGTATGACCCTTCATATCTCGTTTGTCTGAAAGCAACAGACACAAAATGCACACAAAGTCTCCTCTCCTCCGCCTACAGCATGTTACACATGTGGCTGACCACATCATGGTGTCCGTCCACTGGGTCGCTTGCCTATATTTTAATGACACACTTGTAAAATCCTCATTTTTAGACCGTGCATCAAGAAGGAGCTCTAGTGAAACAGTCTGTGCCAAATCAAAATGTGAATAAAACATTGGCCTGTTTTTTGACCTGTGCTGTGACTGTATGGTGACCTATAAACGCCGGTCCAGGTTTCAGCCTCTTTGTGAGCCTGAATAAGTGAAGGTATGGATGTTATTTTGCTTTGCTGGATGCATGTGTTGCTCCCAAACCTGCAGCTATCATTCAGCAACGATATGGAACAAATGCATCACTGATAACAAGCTGGGTGGTCTCTCTGCTCTTCAGTCTGAAGGACGTCATTCACAAATCAAATTTAGGAGAAGCTTTTCTGGATCTAGAAGTTTGAGAGCAAAGCAGAGGTACTGCTTACTGAGCCAGTGTAAAGCCTGTTTGTCTGTCATATTATTTTCATTGAATTTCAATAGTGTTTGGATGATTTTCACGTCACTGCATTATGTTTTGGTCTTTTTAACCTTGGCTTTTCTGGAAAACATAAGCACACAACATCTGGAGTGTGCTCCAATGAGCCTAATCAAACAGGCGCTTCACAGCATGTTTCAACTTTGTATCCCTCTTTGAAGGTTTAAGATGAGATTTGTTGAGTAAACCGGGTGTGTGTCGACACAGTGCTTCTTTTGTGCATGTTAATGTTTAAGCAACAGTAACAACAATCATCCAATTGTCAGACAGGACAGATATGAACACATTTTTAAACCTGGTGTAACATTAAACTTTGGCCACGGACTGTTATCACGTAACGTGTGGTGGTGTACACAGCTTCACAGTGTTTCGCAACGGCCGATAAGGGAGTCTTTGCTGTTGTGTTCGTATCAGAGGTGTTTCTTTATTGAATAAATCAAGGGCTGTTTTCACTCGTACTTGTTTTCTGAACAATAAACATCCAGGCCTGATAAGAGAAACAGTGAATAGGTCAGCAGGTCAAACACCATGCAGCTGTGCAGAGAAAGTGACAACAGAGTCCTGTTTACTCAACAAACAGATGCTAAGTGAAGGAAGCAGGTCGGTCAAGACATATTTTCCACATAAACAACTCATGTGAAAACAACCATAAAGTCACTGAAGAGCTCTTTCTATGTTTCCTCTGCTGAGCAGGATTGTTAGTCTAATGGCTTCTTTACTCACCTGATAGAATCAGCGAGTGGTGCTACGGCACAACAGCCTCAGAGGAAAAAGCTTCATGTTGAAACTTCCATGGAAAACACAGAGAAAGTCAGACTGGAGCCGACTGGTTTTCCACAATACTCACTGGGGAATGATCATGAATGCAAATTTAATGTATTTACACACTGCACATGAAACAAAGGCAAACACACACACAGTTGTTTGACTTCACCCCCTCATCCCCGACATTAAACCTCTGCCTTCATGGTCCCTCTTATTTAATTACCACAGAGACGTCTTTAATGTGTGACAGCTGCTGAAAACAGTTACGACAAAACAGACAGAGGCTTCTCTCAGTCTCCTCAGCTTTTCCTTTATGGGCTCTTATCTTCGTTTCTGGTGGTTTTTCAGTGTTTTAGACTAACCTTCACATCTAGTTGACTCTGGGAGCTGGAAGAACAGGCCTGAGCACGACTGCACTGGTTCCAGTACCCTTACAGCTGGTGATGATGCACCTCGTGCAGAGGGGGCTGTTTGTTTTCTCAGATCAAAACTAAGATAAGCGTCCAGTGTGCAAGCAGTAAAAGTAACAATAACTTAGCATGTAGGGAGTGTTTTCTGTCCTCGCCTGCAAAGCTGTGCAGAACCTAACCTGCCAAGAAATGAAAATCACTCAGTGAAAATTAAATACACCTCTTTAATTTTCGATTTATTCATTTCTGTGTGTGTGTGTGTGTGTGTGTGTGTGTGTGTGTGTGTGTGTGTGTGTGTGTGTGTGATCCCTGAGTGTTCTTCCCATGTCTGCGTGGGTCGTCTCCGTGCACAGGGTGAGGAAAACTGGTGATTCTAAATGTGCTGTGTGCGTTGGCCCTGATGACCTGATGACCTGTCCAGGCTGTGCCCTGCCTCTATCTCCATGGCAACTGCAGTTGCTCCAGGCTCCAGGCTCCCACAGAGACCCTGAATTGCGTAAGAAAAAGAAAATAGATGGATGAGTATTGAATCAATTAAATGGCATTCTTTATTTTTTGATTTTGGCCCATTTGTTCCTCTGTCCAAATCTAGAGGTGCTTTAAATCCATCCATCCATCCATTTTCTTCCACTTATCCAGGCCGGGTCTCGGGGGCAGCAGCCTAAGCAGCGAAGCCCAGACCTCCCTCTCCCCAGCCACCTCCTCCAGCTTGTCCGGGGGAACACCAAGGCGTTCCCAGCCAGCCGAGAGATACAATTTCTCCAGCATGTCCTGGGTCTGCCTCGGGGCCTCCTCCTGGTGGGACATGCCTGGAACACCTCACCCAGGAGGCGCCCAGAGCTGCTCTTTTACACTCAGCTCTCTCCTCACCACAACAGAGTGGCACAGCGTCCACATTGCTGCGGCCGCTGCACCAATCCGTCTGTTGATCTCCCGCTCACTTCTCCCATCACTCATGAACAAGACCCTGAGATAATTAAATTCCTCCACTTGGGGAAGGAACTTATCCCTGACCCAGAGTGGGCACTCCACCCTTTTCCGGCTGAGGACCATGGCCTCAGATTTGCAGGTGCTGATTCTCATTCCTACTGCTTCACACTCAGCTGCAAACCTTTCAAAGGCGAGCTGGAGGCCATCACCTGATGAAGCCAACAGAACCACATCATCTGCAAAAAGCAGAGATGAGATCCTGAGACCACCAAAGTGAAAGCCCTCCGCTACTTGGCTACGCTTAGAAATCCTGTCCATAAAAATTATGAACAGAATCGGTGACAAAGGGCAGCTCTGGTGGAGCCCATCACCCACCAGGAACGAGTCCGACTTATTGCCTGTTACGTACACTGTAAAAAATCATTGTAATCAGGGCTCTAGAGTGCGACCAATTTGGTCGCAAATGCGACCAAATTTTTCAGTGGTGCGACTAAAAAAAAATATTTGGTTGCACCTGTGCGACCTGCGCTTCACATTTGATCAATGTCGTCATGAATTTTGCTGTTTTGCTTCCACGACTATTAAAATCACACTCCATGCACAGCTAGCTCTCTCTCTCTCTCTCTCTCTGTGCTTCAAGAACAGTTCCCGTCTCCAATCTCTGTTTTCTGTATTATTCATTCGCTTATTGCCCACCAGTCTACCGTTGTTCACAGCGCTGTGGCTGCTGTCTTTTTCTTTTCTTCACTTAAATGACCTCGGACAAGAAAGTCAATTTTTTCTGTTGTTCAATACTGAAGAAATTTAAACTTTATATGCAGAAGATTGTAGAATATTTTTAAGGTTATCTGCTATAAAAAGCCAGACCAGGAAAATCTCCTTCATGTTTTTGTCACGGCTAGACGGTCCTCACCGATCGCCTTGCCAATTTGTGTGGTGTTTGTGTGTACTGTGTCGTGTTCTCCTCTCCATCCTGTGCATGGAAGTCGTGGCACGGAACGGCAGCTGACCCGAGGGGAGGGTCCTGAGCTGGAATCGTCGCACCTGTGCGTAATCACTTCGCCGGCTACAACTAACCTGAAGCAGACCTATTTAACGGTGCGGTCGAGTCACAACCAACGCTGGAACGTTGAACTAAACCGGGTAGCGTAGTCGCGGCTAGCATACTCAGTTTGTGAAGGAGAGAACGTTTTTGTTACTGTGCGTGTGCTTTTCTCATCTGCCTCCAGGATTCAGGGATCGGAGGAGGAGCGGGCACAAGGAGATGTTTTGGATTGTCACTGCACTGTCACCGCGGGGAGAAGTCACCGTATCACTGCACTGCCCTTTCTGGATTACAGACTCGAACTGTTGACTCACCTTTTCACTGTGAATAAATTCACTGTCACTCTGCAAGGAGTCTCACACCTGAGTCCTTTAACCCAATTCTCCATGACAGAACGTTCCAGCCAAGTGGACTCAGCGGACTCGTCACCCTGGCGGCGCGAGCTGTCGCTCCAGGCGGGGCTACTAGAACGCCATGAGAAAATGTTACAAAATTTCTCCAGGGAGCAATCAGCGCTAATCCAGGCTGTGACGGAGCTAAAAGGTATGTTGCTATCTCCACCTGGAGCTGCTGGGGGGCCTTCACCAGTGCCACCTCCGATCAACGTCGCTGCTGCTTGCCCACTGCCCCCCTCACCTCCTCCGCCACAGCGTGAACATTCATTGCCTGTCCCAGAGAAATTTTCTGGAGAATTAGACAAAAGTAGGGGATTTTTAACGCAGTGTGCCCTCATTTTTAGGCAGCAACCTCAGGCTTACGCCACTGATTGTTCTAAAATAACCCTGATGGTGGAGCTGTTGACAGGCCGAGACTTGCAGTGGGCACAAGCGGTCCTAAACTCCCAGCCTCAGATTTCTTTCACTGATTTCTTGAGCAAATTTCGAAGTGTTTTTGATAAAGGAACTAACCCTGACAGTGCAGCACATAGGATGTTTACCTTAAAGCAGGGCCGGAGGAGTGTCGCTGACTTCTCGCTGGATTTCTGGATCCTCGCTGAGGAGACTGGTTGGGAGGAAACGGCGCTCCGGGGAGCTTTCTTGAACAGTCTGAATGAGGGACTGAAGCGTGAGTTGGCTACCAAAGAATTGCGTAAGACCTTGAGTGCATTAATTAATTTATGTATTAGGTTGGACGATCACCTCCGGGAGTTCAGCAAGCGGACACCGGGAGGCGCTGGGTGGCGGACAGGATTACCGGCCCTGGAGTGGAAGGGGACGGACCCGCGGCCAGCGGAAGAGGAGGAGCAGCCTATGCAGTTAGGCAGAGCACGATTGAGCTCCACAGATTGGAGGAAGAGACGCCAGACGGGTGAGTGTTTTGCATGTGGGAAGAAGGGACATTTTGCTGACGCATGCCCCTCTCGGGGACATGACCAAGCCTGTCAGTAGCTGTGGGAGTACTGACGGGGTGCGACCATGAACATTGCTCCCCATCTGAGTTGTCCTGCTAAGTTGGTTTTTCAATCTCACACTCACCTGTGTTGTGCATTAGTGGACTCTGGAGCCGAACAAAGTTTTCTGGACGAATCGCTTGCTAGGAAGTTCCTCTCCAGGAGCCTCTTCAAGTTTCGGCTCTTAACGGCAGCCCGTTAGCGGAAATAACTCATTGCACTGTCGATCTGACCTTAGTTCTTTCTGGTAACCATGTTGAGAGAGTTTCCCTGTTTCTGTTTAAAGCCCCCGGCACCCCATTGGTCTTGGGGTTCCCATGGCTCAAACAGCACAATCCGCAGATCGACTGGGCTCAGGGACGCGTGACAGGTTGGAGCGAGTGGTGCCATGAACATTGTCTACGTGCAGCGGTGCCCAGTTTAGTGCCCCTAAATCCAGCGGCTCAAGTGGAGGCACCTGATCTCTCAGCCGTCCCTCCGGAGTACCACGATCTGGCTCAAGTATTCAGCAAAGACCTAGCAGTGTCTCTCCCGCCTCATCGCCCTTATGATTGCGGAATAGATCTGCACCCCGGCGTCCCATTACCCACCAGCCGGCTTTACAGCATCTCAAAACCCGAACGTGAGACAATGGAGCGCTACATCACAGACTCCCTCGCTGCCGGTCTAATTCGCCCATCCACATCCCCGCTGGGGGCTGGATTCTTCTTTGTACAGAAGAAGGACAGGTCTCTCCGCCCCTGTATAGATTTTCGGGGCCTGAATAAGATCACCGTCAAGAACAGATATCCCCTCCCTCTTCTTGTCTCAGCGTTTGAACTACTCCAAGGGGCGACCATCTTTTCCAAACTCGATCTCCGTAATGCATACCACCTGGTTCGTGTTCGTGAGGGGGATGAATGGAAGACGGCGTTTAACACCCATTTGGGGCACTTCGAATATCTGGTCATGCCGTTCGGACTCACCAATGCCCCCGCTGTCTTCCAAGCTATGGTTAATGATGTTCTGCGTGACTTTATTAATCATTTTGTGTTTGTCTATTTAGACGACATCCTCATTTTTTCTAAGACCCGAGCCGAACATGTGAAACAGGTGAGACTGGTGCTGCAGCGTCTGCTGGAGAATTGGCTTTTTGTCAAGGGTGAGAAGTGCCAGTTTCATGTTCAGTCTGTGCCGTGTTTGGGGTTTATTGTGGAGGAGGGGCAGCTGTGAGCCGATCCTGCCAAAGTGAGGGCAGTGGTAGAGTGGCCCGAGCCCAAGACGCGTCGAGAACTGCAAAGGTTTATCGGGTTCGCCAACTTTTACAGGAGATTCATCAGGAATGTTTAGTAAGGTGGTTTCTCCTCTCACATGACTCACCTCTCCCAAACAGCTCTTCCTATGGTCTAGTTCAGCACAGCAGGCGTTTGCTCATTTGAAACAACTGTTTTCCTCTGCTCCCATTTTGATCCAGGCTGACCTCACCCGACCATTCGTGGTGGAGGTGGACGCATCGGACTCGGGGGTGGGGGCCGTTCTCTCCCAGCGGGTGGGGGGCAAGCTGCATCCATGTGCCTTCTTCTCTCGAAGGCTGACTCAAGCGGAACGGAATTACAACGTGGGCGATCGGGAGCTCCAAACTGGCCCTGGAGGAATGGAGGCACTGGTTGGAGGGAAGTGAACACCCCGTTGTGATTTGGACAGACCATAAGAACTTGGCGTATATCCAGGCAGCTAAGCGTCTCAACGCTCGTCAAGCCAGGTGGGCCCTGTTTTTTACACGTTTCAATATCACTATAACCTACAGACCAGGATCACGCAACACAAAACCCGATGCTCTGTCACGCCAATTTGCACCACACACGGACGACGGAGAGAAGCAGAAACCCATTCTGCCCGCCACACGCATCGTGGGTGCTATCACATGGGAGATCGAGAGGATAGTCAAAGAGGCCCAGCAACAGAAGCCAGACCCAGGGACGGGCCCTGATGGACGGCTGTTCGTCCCCACAACGGTCCGGAGCAGAGTTATACACTGGGCCCATACAGCGAAGTTCTCCTGCCACCCTGGTAAGAACCGCACCATTAGTTTTTTGCAACGTTTGTTTTGGTGGCCCTCTCTCCTCAGGGATGTTCGGGACTACGTTGCGGCCTGCCCTACCTGTGCTCGGAATAAGACTCCCATTGCCCCCCAGGCTGGTCTCTTGCAACCTCTGCCGGTCCCCAAGCACCCCTGGTTGCATATCGTTTTGGGTTTTGTCACTAGTCTACCATCATCGTCAGGTAACACGACCATACTCACTGTTATAGACCGTTTTTCCAAGGCAGCGCACTTTGTGGCATTGCCTAAGCTCCCGACTGCCTTGGAGACTGCTCGGCTCCTTACCGAGCATGTTTTTCGATTACATGGAATTCCACAGGACATTGTTTCTGATCGGAGTCCCCAGTTTACTTCACGGGTGTGGAGGGCGTTTTGTTCAGAACTAGGGGCCCGAGTGAGTTTGTCTTCAGGTTTTCATCCTCAGACGAACGGTCAGGCGGAGAGGGCGAACCAGGAGTTGGAAACCACGTTATGCTGTGTGGTTTCCTCGAACCAATCCACCCGGAGTGACCAATTGGCTTGGATTGAGTACGCTCACAATTCCAGCACGTCAGCAGCCACTGGTGTGTCTCCGTTTGAAGCGTCGCTGGGGTACCAGCCACCACTACTTACCATCACTGAAGGTGAGCTGGCTGTCCCCTCCGTTCAGCATCATATGAGACGCTGCAGGCGAGCGTGGCGCGCCACCAGGGCGGCTCTGTTGAGGACGGCGCAACAAAATAAGAGGCTGGCCGATCGTCGCCGCACCCCTGCCCCTGCCTATCGTGTTGGACAGCAGGTGTGGCTCTCTTCCAGGTATATTCCTTTACGAACTGAATCCAAGAAGTTGGCCCTGCGTTTCATTGGGCCCTTTTCGATCCAGGCTGTACTGAACCCGGTGACTGTTCGTTTGGCCCTTCCTCGCAACATGAGGATTCATAATGTGTTTCATGTTTCCCAGGTGAAACCGGTCTGGACCAGCCCTTTGTGCCTTCCAGGCCTCCGCCGCCCGCCCGGGTTGTTGCCGGCGCTCCTGCTTATGCCATCACGCGGATTATGGATGCCAGGCGTCGCGGTAGGGGCTTCCAGTTTTTGGTGGATTGGGAGGGGTACGGTCTGGAAGAGCGTGCTTGCGTGCCGCGGTCTGCGATTCTGGATGATGCTATGGTGAAGGAATTCCGCCGCCGGCACCCTGACAAGTTTGGTCGGTCGCCGGGAGGCTCCCGTTAATGGGGGGGTACTGTCACGGCTAGACGGTCCTCACCGATCGCCTTGCCA
>NW_005187746.1:94069-95977 GCF_000239375.1 Pundamilia nyererei | reverse complement strand
CTTAAATTTTTAAGAGGGAGGAAAATGTGACATCATGACAATCCTTCAGTATTTATAACTGTTATTTTATTTATGATAAATAAATAAATCATCAATTGTACCTGGTATCGTTTGGAAAGATCTTTCCAAATGTTGTCCTTTATGCTCCTTGTGAAGGCAGAGTCATCTTCCTGTACGGTGTAGTGTTGTTGTAGCTTTTGCAGGATGGGCAAAATCTCACCACAGGTCGGACCTTTGTCACTGGACACTGCTAGTGTGGAGGTGTAGTGCTTCCGCATGAGTACCACAAACTCCTCTGCTTTTCTTAAGTCATCATTGCCCATTTTAGCCAGTCTGCAATATCAACAAAGCAAAAATACAACAGATATGTTGCATAAAACAAACAAAATAAAACCTGAGTCCAAATTAAGCCATATTATCATTATTTTTCAATACCACTCACCTTTCCTTTTCTATGGACTTTCTTATCCGTGGATCGATGGCTGCAGCCTGGATGGCAGGAAACTGCTCGCAGAATCTCTCCATCATCAAATACAAAGAGTTCCATCTGGTCTTTACATCTAGGAGCAGCATGTGCTTGGGCAGCTCTGAGGGGTAACACGTTCACAACTTAAATGCTAATGTAAGGTCCCATATGGTCCCACATATCTTAGTTTATAAATTTAATTAGATCACGATCTAATGATTATAATATACGCAATCTTAAAAAATATTTACTATGCTTACTGAGCAACTCTTGCTTCTCCTTCAGGACCACTTTTGCCATGTGGGACCTCTTCATCCATACAATCACAGAGCGAATTCTTGCCGCCCAGTTGGAAATGGCAGGACAGTTGTAGAGCTTCTGAGCTCCAAGGTTCAGGGTGTGTGCAAAGCATGGAAACTTGAGAATTTGTAGCTTTTTGACAGCTACATCCATGTTGGCCGCATTATCAACAGTGGCTGCCACAACCTTGTCTTTGATACCATACTCCTCCAAGATCTCATCAATCTCCTCTGCTACAGCTGTCCCTGTCTGTGCCTGGTACACTGGTTTGGTTTTGAGGACTTTTTCATGAGTCTGGCCATTCCTGACATAATGCAGCGTTACTGTGAGGTAATGATCTTGACTAAAACTTGTCCATCCATCTGCAGTGATGGCTGCCTTCAACACATGTTTCAGCTGAGAAATCAGATTTGCCTTTTCGACTGCATACCAAGCAGGGATCAAGTGGTTGGTTAAACTGTCTCTGTTTGGGGCTTTGTACTTAGGGTTCAGAGTCTTTATCATTTCTCTAAAAGATAGAGAAATGGAAATGGATGAAACATCTGGTAAGAGGAGAACATGCAACTTTGACATTCCCTGACTTAGCCTACAATTAAACATTCACTTACCGAAACTCGGGGGCATCTACTGTGGCAAAAGGGTGCAAGCCTTTTACAACAAACTTAGTCACTGCTCGGTGACATTCGTCTATCCTGGCCTGTGTCATTTTACTTTTCCCTGCCTCTGTGAAAGGAGAAGCCACCCATAGACTGCAGCGAGAACTGCCAGCATCTGAGCCAGACAGACTCTGTCTGTCTCTCTCGTCATGGTTATCTAAATGCAACACACAGTAATAGCAGGTTTTGTAATAAGGTAAATCGTGCTAACATAATATGCAATGCTAATTGATTAGTTACCTGCAGTATTAATGGGAGACGACGTGGAAACGCTAACACTGCTGCTGGTTTGAGCTTCGCTAGTCCGGAGCGGATCAAAAACACGACATTCGTTGAAAGCAATCGCGTGTTTTTTGAGCAAATGCTTTTGCATGTTTGTAGTGGTTCCTCCCTTTGATGAAATCTCTACTTTGCAAGTATTGCACGTTGCCCTGTTGTCATCCTTTCTCATAAAGTGTAACCAAACTTTTGAGCGTTTGTGCCGCT
>NW_005187746.1:85260-93099 GCF_000239375.1 Pundamilia nyererei | reverse complement strand
TTCTTCCTGTTAAAAGGGAGTTTTTCCTTCCCACTGTCGCCAAAGTGCTTGCTCATAGGGGGTCATATGATTGTTGGGTTTTTCTCTGTATGTACTACCTTACAATATGAAGTACCTTTAGGCGACTGCGGTTGTGATTTGGTGTAAATAAAAGTGAGTTTTATTGTGTTGGCGCATGGCATTGAAGATAACAGTGGAGGAATTCATCCTTGATCTTGGTTACAGGACTACATCTAGTGTAAAGACATTTAAAATCCCACACTGCTGCGTAGAATGCAAATAAAAGATCATATGATCCACAAATCTGCTCACCTCCAGGGTCTAAAAGGCAAAGTGCTCAGAAAAGAATATAATGTTCCTGAGAAATGTCCTCCTTCAACACCAACCCAGTAAGACTGTTTTCCCAGTGACTTGTCAGTTTACATCACCAGTGAATGTAAATGAAAATCTTCTCTTCTTCTTCATCAATGCTGCACTTTATCGAGAACAGCCGATAAAATGTAAACAAGGCACTTTTCCATGTAAGAGGGAAACGGACTCTGCCATTCATGTCGGGAATTATTGACACAGTGAATCAATCCTGTTTGTCTCTTGAATCAGCGCCATCTCTTTCATCTTTATGACAGTTTGGCACCGCGTAAGACTCAGAGTTTGCATGGATTCCAAAACCTTCACAATTATATACTTTTGAAATGACATCATGTGCCCTTTAAACACAGGACTGCCTCCGTGTAAGTATTCTGTGAAAGGTCACGACTGCTCTATGATCAGTGACTGTTAATAATTATTAATTATTGTTTTTCTTTAATAAAATGTTTCATCTATGAACAACGTTTGTGGCTGATACACTGTAAAATTCGTTAAGAAAACTAACCTATTCAACAGGGAGTGTGTGTGTCACACAGTGGAAATTTGTGTTTTTATGTTTTATCAATCTGTGTGTTGGTACATAGTGTTGATTTTATTTGCATGATTTTATTGTGATATTTATATTGCATGTTTGTTTATTGATATTTATATTGCATGGTTTTATCCTCATATTTATATTATGTGTGTTAATGTTGTTGTACCATGTTCCTTTAATCCACTGTGGACTAAACAGACAATTGTAGGCACCTGTGAGGTGGGGGCGTTCCCCAAGGTGGCCTATCAGCCGCCAGGTTGACCTGTTAAAGGGGATAGTGAGCGCAGAGACAAGAGAGCGACGCACGAAAGGTGAGCAGGAGAAAAAGGAACGCGTGTGAGCACGTGTGTTGAAGGAACTGCTGCCTGACTGTGGGGCGCCGCGAGTCGTTCGACTGTGCGGCGACGCGCTGTCAGGAGGAGACAGGTCTGCGACAGGAGCCCCCTCCTTGTTCCTCTGGTCGGCGTGGTTTCCATCCCGGAAGAGGAATTCCTGTTTCAGATAAGGACCATTCGCCCATGTGTGGCTGGACTGTGGGATTATGGGACTGTGGGGGGGTAATTTTAGCATATGGGAAACATGTTTTTAGCTTTGTTTTAATAGTGTATGGTTTTTTAGAGCGTTGAGAACACTCTTTTTATTGTTTACGGGGGATTTTAACTTGTATTTGGGATTCTGACTGTGTTTTTTATGGAAATAAATGGTGTGTGTTCAAAGTTTAGTTTCTGTGCCCTGAGCGCCGACCCGCTCGCTCCCTTTCCTCTTGTATGTGAACGGACTTGGAGGTGAAGATTTAGGTCCACCAGACTTAGCGGCTACATGTGGTGCCTGTGGATGTCAAGAGCTCGAATTCACTCTCAGAACAAGAATAATTGCATACAGCTTTAGGAACCTAACAGCTGAAGGTGTCGAGCACAATTATACACAACTGTACAGTCATGGAAAGACAAAAGTACACTTTAAATGGTAAATGGACTGCTTCTTATACAGTATACTCTGTGCAAAGAGTATAAAAGCACTCTTGTGCTTACTATGTAACATTCAAACTGAATGTGGAGGAACGTACCCGAGGGATAAATGAAGTTCTGTCTATCATATATACTCTCATGGATGCAACTCAGGGTTGGTATCTTGCCCAAAGATATGATGAGTGCTGGATGACCTGCTCTACCTCCTGCACCTTTTTGGGCCTCAGATTTGTTGGCAATCGTTTACGCAAAGCACTCTTGAGGTCCTGCCACAGTGCTTCAGTCTGGTTGAGTTCTGGATTTTGACGGGGCCATTGCAACACCCTGATTCTTTTGTGTTTTTCAGCCCTTCTGTTGTAGATTTGCTAGTGTGCTCGGGATCATTGTTCATTGACTCTAAGGTAATTTGGTATACAGAGAAGTTCATGGTTGACCTACCTGTTGCTGCAAAACAAGCTCAAGTAATCACCGTAATCATCCGGTTATTGTGCTCGATGTTGGCATGAGCTGCTGTGTGTGGGCCAAGATGTTGTGCTTGGCATTCGCCTAACTTGTGGTTTGTTCAGATGCAATTTTGCAAAACTATGCTTGTTGTGTTCTTTTTAGGAGAAGAGGCTTTCTCTCGCCAGCCCTTCCAAAACGAGCCAGATGACATCAGTCGTTTGTGCTGTCATGAATTTTAGCCTTTAGCATGCTGACTGAGGCCTGTGGATTCTGAGACATCAGGTTTGCTGCTGGTTCATTGCCTTGGATGGATTTGCTGACAAGTGTGTGGAGTGTTTGCCCCCTGTGAATAATCGTTCCTACTGTACGATGATGCCTTGTTTCTTGGCACAGCGTGAACACACTCCTGAAACTACCAAAGCTTCTGATTTTATAGAGGTGTTCTCACTAATGAGTAATTTATCAAGCACACTTGATCAGCAGAGGCTGGCTCCCATTTACCCTCTTAATTCCCAGTAAGGATGTACTTAGTTTTTCAAATACAGCTGAAATGAGTCAGTAGCAGTTTTAGATAAGGGCGACACGGGCGGCTGCCCGGGGCGGCTGCCCGGGGCGGCATCACGGGCATCGGCAAAAAAAAAATGCTCGTTCTCATGCTTCCCCGACGTCAACCAGCGCATACTGGGAATAGCACAGGCACCGATCGTTTTCCTATCGCCCATTTGCTGGGAGTAAGGGCGCCCTCCGTTTGCGAGGTGCGCCTGCTGCTTGCGGCTCAGAGAGGAGAGGGCGGGGCTGCGGGGGATTCTCTGACTGGCTGGAGCAGCATCTAATAACCAACTCGCAAAATAAAACAAAATAAAAACAAACCAACAAACACGAAAACACCAGACATTGTCCCCAGACGCCTTAACGCCCACTCACATCCTGAGTCATCTGACCTCAGGAATTCGCATGATAAGGTGGGGCCAGGTTTCACAATGAGCTCACCCGAAACTCTGGCTGATTGGGACCCACACCCAGTTTCACACCTTTCACATCAGGGGGTCCTTTTGTCCCTCTGTGGGGGGAAACTCCCACTAGGTTTATATCTGGGACTCTCCACCATTTGACCTTAGAACTGAAGAAGCCTCTCGGATGAAGGTGAAACGTCTTCAAGCAACTTAAAGAAGTCCAGACGCTTTTCTTTGCAAGCTCCTTTGACCAGACATCATGATACAGACTTATAATTTGCACCGATGTTTTTTCGAAATTCTACATGAAAAGTGACCGAGAGCCCTCGGTGCGCCTGCGCGCTGCTGAAGTCAAAGTAAACTTTATTGTCATCTCCGCTACAGACAGTCCAGCATATAGAGAGACGAGACGACGAGGCTCCAGTTACAGCAGTGCAAGTAAACAAACAACAAATATAAGAAGAGTAAGAAAGTAAATACACACTTTAGGACTCGGGGTAAAGGATCAATAACAATTTAACATTTACAGTTTGATGATTTAAAGTCTCACACAAGCCGTCAAAAGGGGAGGGGCCAGCTGCTTCCAAATAGAGCACATTTCATTCATAATGATGTAAATCCAAGCCCATTATGGATTCATGATCTGAATCCTGGGTTGTGTGAAATCCCAGAAATACACCTTAGACAAAGTGAATCTGTGAACTAAGGTGTAGGTGTGTTAGGTCATGTTGTGGTGATCCTCGAGTCCTCGAGGAGTTGTGTTCATACTGGAGTGCAAAATTCAAACCAATGTAAGATGGACAAGAAACGTTCAAAGCCATCAGGTGCTCAGTTTAGAAAAAAGAGAAAAGAAGAGGAGGAGAAACGAGCAACAGATGCAGGTAAGCAGATGTGTGATTGGATAATGGCAGGTCATCCTGAAAAAATCAGAGTCAGAATAGTTTATTAATCTCTAAGGAAATTATGTGGGTCACAGTTGCTCCAAGAAGAAATGGTAAAAATAGCAACAGTAACAGACTAAACTGCAAACATTATGTTACAGATTTTAATATTAATTAGTCATTGTCAGTTGTTGATCTGTCCTGTTCTCATTGTGTGATGAATTTTGATGGCTGTTTGGTAGCTGTTTGCATACAATGCACACTCTCTCTTCATGTGTGTGTGTGTGTGTGTGTACAACAGCTTTATGTTAATGTGCAATCCTTAATATGTTTTGTGTGTGTGTGTGTGTGTGGGGGGGGGGGGGGTGCCAGAGGGAGTGTTTGCCCAGGGCACCAAACAGGCTAGGACCGCCACTGGACACAGTGTAACATGTCATGTTGTGTAGTGCCTCCTAATTTTAAGACCTGCTAAAGGACACGTTTTTTATATATAAAAGGTCTCTAAATAAGAAAAGATGTGTAATGAGTGCACTCGGCCTCCATGGGGTGCCATATCTGTAGAAGCTTAGACTGCAGGTTTTCTGTGGCAGGCCCCAGCAGGAGTCGGGGTGCCGGCTTTGCGTGCTGTCAAAGGCGCGCTCCAGCATGTTCTTCTAGCTCGGAGTATGGAGCAATTTTA
Source organism: Pundamilia nyererei (assembly GCF_000239375.1). NCBI lineage: Eukaryota > Metazoa > Chordata > Actinopteri > Cichliformes > Cichlidae > Pundamilia > Pundamilia nyererei. The sequence continues at coordinate 88,270 of NW_005187746.1, read as the reverse complement.
AAGGGACTCTCTGGGCTGTTTGATACATGCTCTCTTCTGCCTGAGTCCTCCCCTGAGATAAAGCAAACTGGTACGCTCACACACTGGGAAGAAGAGGAGAGAGAATATACTGGAAGTGTCTCACATTAAAGCAGTTTTACAACACTGGTGTTGAAAGAAATCGATGTTTCCTGAACTGGCTGAAGGTCTGTGAAGACACGTTGAGGTTGTATCAGCAAGACAACAGAGGAGCAACCGCCCTTCTTTGATCCTCGGTCAGTTGTTTTGCACTGAACTGCTATTAACACTCCAGTACATGCTAGCAGGATGAGTCACCAGATAAATCATTTGCCTAAAATCAAAGGCTAAACGGCAATGGCGTGAGAAGCTCTTAAACAGTTTTCGCAAGAACACGGAGTGGAGTGAAAGTCTGCAAAAATCACACTGAGTTGTTTTACTTTCAGCAGCTAGACTCACGGATCCAAAGTAAACTGATCGAGGATCTTTATCAGTGAGCAGTGTTTCCACATGGAGTATATTTTTAAAAGGATGCAGTTTAAACTCCTTCATATGCAAATCATTTCAAACTAGTGTGCCAACAAATGTTTCCAGCTCCCCGTCATTTCTTTATATTTCAGTAAGAAACTGGGAAACAGCGATTTATCCAGATATACTCCATGAGTAATGTTCGCTTGTGATTTTGTGTCCAGGTAGTTTTTACAGCATTTGCAGGCTGAGTGAAGCAGCTGCCAATCAGAAGCTGGTTCAGTTCTGTGTTCCCAACACGACTGACTGAATATATCTGAGCCAAGCCTCGGCAACAAAGGGAAGAAGCCAAAATACAAACAAGAATAAAAATCGTTTTTTCTTTAAACGTATTCGCTGTACCTTCTCCTCAGGTAAGGGCAGCATGTATTTGTGGATACACAAAACTAAATGAGTGCTTTCCTTACATTTCAAAGTGATAATGGGATCTCAGCTCGACTTTTAGCATTTCTGTTTTTCCCAATTTCCAAGTCAGCGTGAAAAAACTGAGGCAAAAACCAGCGTCTCTTCAGCAGAAAAAGGAAGCAAGTTTTCTCCCCGTGATACGATCTCAGACTAAATACAGGTGTTGGATTTGACAGATAAGTTGCTGCCCCTCATGTCAGTTTCCCTCGTGGGGAAACCCCGAGACACAAACGTGTTCAGTGCCAAGAGTGAGCGAGACGGCTTTATCTGTTTATATTCTCATGCAGTGTTAATTTTAAATATGTTGTTCATCAGGCGTAGGGACAGACTTCCAAGGAACCGCTACATATGAAGATCTTACCTCATTCAGTTTATGGTCCTTTGTAATTTACCGTTGGGCTTAGCTGATACATTTTCCCATTGGTATGATAAGTAGTAAATCCACAGTATGTTTTTAACATCTGCCAGTTGCTCTCCCTTCCATGTAAGAATAACTCACTGATGCAATCATCTGTGGCATTTATTTAGTGGGGCTACATTTTCATAAAAGTCCAGCTTCTCATCTGGTTTGAATTGTCAGCTTCCAAGGTAAATTAAAAAAAGAAAAAGCTGGCGTGCAGGATGCATAGTATTCATCCAGCCTCTTGTGCAATTCTCTTAATGATAATGGGTGACAAGAAATTTATCACAGTTTTACCAGCCAGTCTCTCAACTGTTCCTTCTTCCATGTAAAAACACAGTTTGCTATATTGGCAGCTATCATACGGGATAGTTTTTGTTTCTGGGTCGTCATATTTCCACAAGCATGAGTTCAGTTTCTTCTCTGGTTTGAATCCAATTAGCATCCTCCGAGGAAGGAGAAACGCTGGCGTGCAGGATGCGTGGTAATCTTGTTGTGCAATGACTCATTTAATGAGAGGTGTCTCACAACAATCACTAGAGCCTAAGACCAGAAACATGCTGGGATTGTTCGAGCTTTATTCAAAATGATCTTTAAAAACAACAATGTTACAGTGGAAACTGATCGAATAGCGGAGGGTGTGTGCCGAGGATGACTGGGTGTGGTGGCGGCTGTTTTTAGGAAAAAGCTCACCTGCAAAAAACTGTCAACTGAGGTTTGAACTTCTCACGTTTGAATTGAGGCACTCGTTGCTGCTATATGCAGACCTCTAAAATATCACAAAGGTTTTAATCAGGACTTCTCAAACCTTTTAGCAGATACTGTGCCAAGCTACAATCAAATATTAATTGTTGGAGATTTTAATATTCATGTGTGTTGGCCCTCCGATCCACTACCCAGAGACTTCTTAAGTTTGATAGACTCCTTCAGTCTTGCTCGCTTTGTGTCGGGGCCAACCCAGAAACAGGATCGCACGTTGGATTGCGTGTTGCTGTTTTCTCTGATCGCTGTCCTGGTGTGTTTGGTATTGTTTCATCTTACCACGTCCTGTGTTTAAACCCTCTGCACCTGAACCATTTTCTTTTTTAAAAAAAGCTCCTAAGCTCTCCCCTCAGCCTTGGTACCGAGGAGATGACGTCTCATTTTTATCACAAATACAAAACTGTCCGTGATGACATTCCTACTTTTACAGTTTTTGCTCGTTGCTTGAACACCATAAAGCCATGCTTAGACTAAAGTAACACAACTTGAAGCTTTTGTTACCATACCCCAAACACATGTACCCATGCCTTAAACAAAAGTGCTGCTTTGCACTCTGGTTGCAATTATGCAACACACTTACACCTTTATGCAACACACATGGTCCTGCATGCTACACTCTATTTCATACATAAAAAATGAAATGTCAGGGTGCCATTCGGAAAACACATGTATCCAAAATACAAAACACATCGGGTAATTGCAACCACTCAAATATACACCTGAAGGCACTCACTTGCAAAACTGAACACCAATTAGCCAACCACAAAAAGCCCTCAGCGTAGCCATTTCAAGAACTTTGCAAGCATGGATGGAGGGAGAGCAAGAGGAAGAGGAAGAGGAAGAGGTAGAGGAGGAGGAGGAAGAGGAGGAGGAGGCCGAAGAGGCCATGCACGGACCCATATTTCTGATGAAATAAGA
>NW_005187746.1:69370-83684 GCF_000239375.1 Pundamilia nyererei | reverse complement strand
GGTTTTGAGAGTAGAGTTTCAATTTGGTGCAGATGTGAATGGTATATTTCCCAGTGTTGTGTCATGTTTACTTGTGTTTAGGGTTTTGGCACAATGAGCAAAGTTTTGCAAAATGTGTTCAGGCAACGGGCAAAAACTGTATAAGTACGAGCTTGAAACCACAATCTGACCCATGGATAAATGATGCCCCTCCCTCAGCCAGACGAGTGCAGGAAGGCTAAATGTAAGCGGAAAGAAGACGTCTTTTCTCATCCTGAGAGACAGTCTGAGCAGGTATCAGGACAAGTAAAAGCAGAAAAAGTTGATATCTTGTGCTTGCTCCAATGCTTGATTTTCAAAGTTCCAACATCTTAAGGATCTTTAACAGCAGCCTTAGTTCAGCTGTTGTGCTGCCTGTTTTAAACATGCTGTTGTACAGCCTGTACTTAAAAAAACCTCGTCTCAATTCCTCTGTCCTCTCAAATTTCAGGCCTATTTCAAAGCTTCCCTTCCAATGGAAAATTTTGGAAAAGATTGTATTTGTTCAGCTGCAATCTTTTGTAAATGGGCTGGATGTTCTTCAGGCTTCAGTCTGGTTTTAAAGCTCTTCACAGCACCAAAACTGCACTTTTAAAAGTTGAGCCACTGACTCACTGACCACAGCATCTGGATCTCATGACTGGAGCATTACGGGATCAAGGGTTTATCATTCGAGTGGTTAATAGTTAATTAACCACTAATTTAATATCAACACAGGTTAATAGCTGTCTGACAGGACCTTTTCCGTGAGCTTTGGAGATCCGCTTCCTCAGCTCCCCTTACTTGTGGCGTTCCTCAGGGATCTTTACTGGGGCCAATTTTATTCTCTGTGTCTGCTGCCTCTAGGTCTAATTTTCAGTAAATATAACACTTGTTTCCATTCATATGTCGATGACACTCAGATCTACCTAATCTAATTAAATGTGCTATATAAATAAAAACTATAACGCTGTTGTTAATAATACTACTGGTCATGAGTTCAAACTATCATTTGTCAAGGTGCACGTGGCTTAATCCTGCATGTTGGCCAACAGGGGAAGAAATCTGATTGTTTCGATTAATAAAATGTAACTTTGTAATTTACAGTCTAGTTTGGAGTAACTCTAGGAGAGACTAGCAAAGTCAAAGACTATTGCACTATTGCAATTTCTACTGGACATCAAATAGTGTTTGCATTAAAATGCTGAGGTACTGAACAACATCAAAGTACTTGTACTTTGACTTTTTGATTGTTTTTAAGCTTTTTTTTTTACTAATAAAAATTCAAAGTCACATGGAAATAAAACAGAATTGAGTACTGGAAGGTGTGTACCCCACAGCAAGACATATTGTTTGTCTGGAGCACAAACACAGTCCAGTTCACCTGTAACTCACAGCAGCAGCAGCAGTAACTTTAAGACTTAACAGAGTCCAGACAAGTAGGTTTATTGTGAAGTTGATATGATGTGAAAAATCAGAGAGGGGTGATCATTCATCTTGTTTAGGTGGACACTGTAACACCGGGACCAGTCGATACACACTGACTGCTGCAGCCAGCTTCAGGAGGCTGAACTGCAGCTTTTGACACTTCAATGGTTTCATTTTCCAGAGAGAAATGTTTTCTATTGCATTCCATTTATTTGAAACCTTTGCTCATTGTTTACCTACAAGCAGAAGCATTTACACAGGTTAAGACAAAAGCACACCAAAACCTCGATCAGTGGTTCCAGATGTTTCTGCCTTGAACTTCTTACAAACACCACTGTGCTGTCACATTTCAGACATGTGTCCAAAAATCCAAAGTTGTTCATGCAAAGCAAATCTAGCAAAGTCCACAAATCGGAAATGAGCTGGATATGAGAACAACAGGGTCCCTTTATATAAAACAAGAAGGTTGTTCAGCTGTGACATAATGCTGAACTGCATTCTGCAAACACAACACTAGATGGCATCTGTTTAAGACTGACTTTATACATATGAAATTGAATCACAGTGTGCTTTGGCTGTTTCTCAAACACAGACAAACGTGGATTTTATAGCATTTCTGTGCAAACGTCTTGAGCTACTCCTTCGTTATTTAGATTTTGCATCTAAGGAGACAGAATTGTAACTTTTTAAAGTTCATCTTGAACAATGTTGCAATGGTTTTCACTACAAGCTGCAAAACACTGCGTCCAACATCCAAAGAAAAACTTGAAGGAGGCTTTTAAAAGTCACATGAAACTTGCCTGTGATTTCAGGTAAGGCTCTGTGGTCATACCAAATATGGACTTCTAAGCTCATTGTACAAATATACTGTGTTTACATGTATGTAATGCGCCGTGCCCATTTCCCATTGACGATATAAAGATATGAAGCCTTTGCTTAAGACCTTTGCACTGTAGGTAACAGACTACTAGAATTACACTAGTCTCTATGCAAGAAATGATTTGTCTTTCGGTTCTGTTTATTGCTGCACACTAAACAAATTTCTAATAAATCAAATGAACATAATGAAAATGTAATAACAAGAAGTCAGGAGCAGTTACAAAAATAAAACTCAGGTCATAATAATCCAGTAGAGTCTTTACCTTGCTCAGTTTTTATATCTATTTATTTATTTTATATCTATCTAAATTTGATTTTGCCATGTTTAATATATGGTAAATGGTAAATGGCCTGTATTTATATAGCGCTTTTCTAGTCCCTAAGGACCCCAAAGCGCTTTTACACATCCAGTCATCCCCCCATCCACACACTGGTGATGGCAGCTACATTGTAGCCACAGCCACCCTGGGGCGCACTGACAGGGGCGAGGCTGCCGGACACTGGCGCCACCGGGCCCTCTGACCACCACCAGTAGGCAACGGGTGAAGTGTCTTGCCCAAGGACACAACTACTGAGACTGTCCAAGCCGGGGCTCGAACCGGCAACCTTCCGATTACAAGGCGAACTCCCAACTCTTGAGCCACAATCGCCCCATATATATATATATGCTGCTATTGCTCACGTGTTTTTGTAAGGTGACCTTGAGGGTCTGAAAGGCGCCTATAAATAAAATGTATTATTATTATTATTATTGTTGTTATTATTATTAAGTATGAGCCAGCATGGATAATTATAGACGTGTGATTCCCAATTATCCAAGAAATTAATAGTTCTGTGAAGTCTGGCTCATAATGTGTGGTAACACGTACCTGAACCCTGACTCTACTGTATACTTTCAAAATAATCGCTTTTTGGATTTTCATTGTTTTCTTACAAGTCTTTGCAACAGGGACACCAAAAAAAACCACGATAACTAAGAGAAACTATTTCAAGTTTTGCTTACAAATCACAGAAAACACTTGGTTTGGGTAAGTTAGATAGGTTAGACCTCAAAGGCTTAATAATAGACAGAATCTGTGGTAATCAAGTTACACAAAAAGGCCAATAGGCACTTGCCCCCGAGGGAAAAAAATGAAATGTAAAGGTAAAAATACTGATTTCATATTTTAAAAAAATGTTCTTCAGACATTGGGTATGAAGAGGGAGCTTCTGTACGAGTCTTTGTCCTCCTCCTCACCATGTTCTTTGTGATCCTCGAGAAGTTTGTCCAGTAGGTTTGGTGATTCCGCCTCAACCTCCGGGTCTTCGTTCAGAGACTGACCTTGAGCTTGCTGCTCTGAATGCTCGGGGATCTCCAGGATCTCGGGCTGAGGGTCCATACCCTGGGGCTCCAGCTGTGGGATCATGGCGGTCAACGACATGGACAGCGGCATGTGTACCAGAGGCGACCCAGGCAGCGCTGCAGAACCCGGGGCAAACTGCACCCCGTGATTAGGCATGGTCGATATAGTGGTGAGTGGCTGGGCCCAAGGAAGATAGGTCAACCCTGAGTCTTGGAGCTCCACTTGAGGCAGGGAGGCTGGGGCTGGTGCCACTGGTATGGTCTGAAACAACAGCAATCATTAAATATTTATGATGATGGCAAAGACATTTAACCTTGCAAAAAGTCAAACGCATGCATAAAACGGACGTCTGCTGATGCCACGAGCCTCACTTTAGGCGCTCAATCATTGATTTTTTTATGTTTTAATCAAGATTTTGTGGAGGGTTTGGAAGGTAGACGCAGTGTCACTGCAGTCAGCATTTATTGTTCAGCTCACAGGAATATTGTAATCAGATATAATTAGGTACACAAGAAAAGAGGGCCCTAGTGAACCCAGTGGACACAGACCGGGAACAGCTTGTGCTGATTTAGACTGCTGCGGTGAATCTTTCTACGGTGAACCTACATGTTTGGTGTTAATTAGCCTCGTGGTCATGTCCCAGTGTTTTAATGTGGAGACAGCCACCATGTTCTTCCTTCCTGGATTCTCTTTGTTGTGATGTGTTTCCATTTATTTATGTTTTCAGAGACAAACATATTTTTCCACTTTGCACATCAACTCATCGTCATGATGAGTGACGTGTATGTAAATCCCTAAACTGAGTCAGTGACAGTTATTCTCTGGATAAATTCAAAAACTGCAGTGAAAAAAGAGCTGCAAATATAAAGGAGAAATCGTTCATGCTGAACAGGCAGAAATCTAAATCCCATGTTAATCCCACGGTGTACAAAGGTCCTCGGCGGGTTTAAAGAGTTCCAGTTAATCCCCTACCCCAGTCTTATCTCTGTATTTATTACCCACTTGCAGCAGGTTTGAAATGTAAGAATTTAAAGACAAGCACAGCAGCTGTTGGCAGTTAACACAGAGAGCATGCATGCAGTGATAACAGGCTTTTATGGTGGGAAGCATCACAATGCATCACAACCACTTGTCTGCACCTGTAGAGAAAGACGAGCCCTGTACGAGCTACCTTTGATTACAGACGCTGAGACTACCAGCACAATAAGATGACTTAGTTCACTAAAGACAGAACATACGATAACAGGATCCTGTGGCACTGTTAAACATGTTGCATTATTTTGACATAAATGAGTTTAAAGAAAACTTTAGATCGTTCCCGTCCCAGCCGTGACTCTGTGGGATACAGTACCATCGGGTCTCAAAGGTGAAGCAGCCCCTTAATGCCTAGAGTTTCAGATTTGGTACATGTACTTTTACATATACATATTTATACTTGCACATACTTATACACAACCTTACTTTAAAGTGAAATAATAGCCTGAATCCATGCTTGTACTGTTGCAATGGCTCTATCTGTTAAATCACATTTGACTGATAGAGCGAGAACTGATTGTTTTTATCCTTTTGTGCTGATTTGTGATCATTTTATTCCCCCGTGCAGTCTGTAGAACATATTTGCATAGTCCTTTTTCACTCACCCCAAAGTTTGTCAGCAGTGGTGTGTGTGTGTAGGTCAGCATGGTGTAGCTGGGACACAGAGTTTGCATAGTAAGTGTCGGAGTGGCTGGGTAGGTCAGAGTCTGAGCTGAGGGGTCCTGCTGGTTGTAGTCAGGCGTTGACCAGGACATGGCGGCGGCCTGCAGCCCAGGACTGGTCGCTTTCCACCCCGCACACTGCAGCCCTCCATCAGCAGCTGTGGTCGGCGCTTCGGCTGGGGATCCGCTGGCAACATCACAGCCAAAGATACCTGGAGAACAAGAAGCAGATTCGGCATTAGACACGCGGAAACAGCTTTACGTGCAACATGTAGTTCACAGGTGAGGCTTCTACCTTGTGTAAATGACGGCTGGTTGTTGTGTGAGACCATGTCCTGAAAAACACAGATATCATCAATGAGCTTAACAGGTCAATAACTGCAGCAGAACCTTAATCACAGCAACGCGGCGATGTTGATATGTAAACATGCAGCAGCCACACCTGGACCTGTGACACTCAGGTGTGAGCAGCTATCTGAGAATTCAAAAGTGTTTTTTGAACTTGTTTTTCTGGATCCGTTCATTAAAGCGAAAGCTGTGAATTTGATACTACTGGGCATGGAAGTACATCGGTCCAGTTCAGCTTTATTTATATAGTGCCACATGCCTCGACCTACAGTAATACAGAGAATATCCCGATGATCAGACGACCCCTGTGAGCCTCCATGATAGTATTAAAACAGACCGTTCATCTAAACCTCAAAGGCCAGGCTCTATAAATGCTGCTGGTGGGTCGGCGAAAAACACAGAGCACTGGTACTGTTGTGCAGCACCCAGCGTTTGTTATTGTGCAGTGACACATCTTGACTGGTCTGACTGGGAAATGTTTGTTCATTCACGGTACAGTTGCTTTTAACATTTCCTTGGAAGGTAAGACAAAGCTGAGGTGGGACAGTCATCAGGGTCTCTATTTACCAATGCTGGCATACTGGATATATCATACTGGATTTTTCTCCCCAATAAATAACTTATGAGGGGTTTTCCAGTCTTGTATAATCTGGGGGATAAATGTGAGTTCATGATTAACCTTATTTATTAAAGTGGCAAAAAAATAAAACCATTACTGGACGACCACAAAGCCTACATGTATGACAAATGTTTTTCATGCTAACTGAGCAAATTCCAGCTTGTTCTGCCAACAGCTGCTTCTGCTGTAAATGACATATCTCAGGCACGTGTGGGAGCAGATCGAGGATCTATGTTCTTCTGAGGCCAGAGCAGGCAGGTCCTCTCCTGAGAAGAAGTGAGCTGTAAAGATAGCAAATAAAAGAAAGAGACAATAATACAGAGGATCGCTGAAGAACCACTGAACCCATTCTGAACCTATTTCTCCACACACACACACTCATTGGAGGGTTTCCATTGTGTGTGCGCTTTAACGCACTGACATCATGTCTTTAGGATCATAGCTATGCTGATAAATGAAGCTGTGGCCAATCAGACTCCTTTCTGTTTCGTGGTGGATCAAAATCTCACGGTACTTTTATCAGTTTTGAAAGGTCACCAGCAGCGCGGCCCCAAACCACGACAGCGCCTCCACCGTGCTTCACAGAGAGCGGCAGACACTTAGTCGGGCTCTTTCCTGGCCTCCTCCGTACACACTGAAAATGATTCAAACCAAAACATTACGTTTGGATTTATCACTGTGACTGACTGACACCATTTCTGTCCAGGCTTCAGGAGCTAGATCAGCTGAAGGGCCAGTTACACTCCTCAGGTCCAGGGTCAGGTCATTGTTGGACGTGTTCCTGTTTCTTGTACTGATCATTTGCTGTTTTCTTTGTTTTTAGGGGTGCCACTCCTCGTCTTCCCCAGATTTCACAGTTTTTTGAGGATACAGTATTTCACAGTCTGGCTCTTTTGGAGTCACTTTTGTTTTATTTGAGCTCTGTCAGAGTGTGTTATCGTTGGTACTTTTGACCAAGAAACGATAACAAAGGGTGCGTTTTTGCATCCCTTCAGTTAGCCTCCTTTTTAATGCTCGAATGATTCACAGCCGGACTGACAGCGAATGAAAAAGAAACCAATGTCCAAATGAGCAGAAACTCTGGAAGCAAAATGTAAAGGGTGGCTCGGGATTTCTGCACAGTATAATGAGTCATTTAAAAAATCATCAAGTTGATTTTAATGGATCTGTGACCGACCGACTGAATCCATAAACTATCACAGGTGTTTCACCCTTTGGAAAGTTCCTGCAGCTAATGTGAAATACATTCAGACACTGAAAGATTGAACTAAATGAAGTTGGAGGTAGAGGATGGTGCCGCCACACTTTGTGTAAGAGGTTCAGATTATCGTTCAAGCAGAACGTTATGGCTGCTTCTTAAAGCGCATTCATGGTGAAGTGGAACACACATGTCCAGGTGTAACTTTTATGGATGCTGTTAAAGCCGACTCATTCCTCAGCCTCAGTCAAACCCAGTGCAGGTGATCAGGTCCTTTACTTTGTGAACACAAAGCGTCCTCAGAAAGTGACCACAGTGGGGTTTAACTGTGCGATTGTTGTAGCTCCTCCTGTCAGAGCTGTCGAACCATCAGCTCCTCTCCTGCAGCGCGTCAGCCACCTGGCAGCACCTCCCTGCTGCCTTGAAGACGCCCTGCCCGCTGACTGCAGGCAGCAGGATGCAGTACAAACACTGACACACGCTGTCAGTGCTGCCGCTGTTGCCTCCCATTCAGTCTTTTGTGTTTGCGTATCGCAGTGTCTCTTCTTGCTACAGGCACATGTACAGCCCGACCAGTCGATACCAAACAGACGGGTTTTAGACTCAATCTGTGAGACGGACATTTGGGTTTGCACAAACACAGAGACGAGGCAGAGAGTGGACAGTGTGGCAAAATCCACTTTTTGTGAAGTCTGTAATCTTTCCTCAAAGAAAAACGGACAAAATATCCACAAAAAGAGGAAAGACCAATGTGCATGTGTCGTATAGTTAACTTCTGGAATTCAAAATGAATTATTCAGGTATTGGCTTTTATGTATTTCCTCATCGTTGGTGCTCAGGTGTCTGTTCGCAGCGTAGCTGTGATTTATCAGTTTGATTGAACAAACTGGGAATTCAGTCCAGAGATGATGACAGCGTGCTTTCACAACACGCTTCTTAGCTCCAAAGGCAACACGTTCGGAGGATTTTTACTGTGGAAAGCTGCAGTGACAACATCTGAAAGCAGACTCAGTGAGTGTGGAATAACTGCCACCTCATAGTAATGTGGTTTGGTTTGAGATTTGCACAAACACAACTGTTGTCCCTTTGAACCAGAATCCTGGAAATACCCACGTAGTCCTGCCAGGCAGGCAAATAGTGGAAGAAGTGGACAGAATTTTATCTTTGCTGCTAGCAGCACTAACTCATTGCATTTAAAATAATCAACTGTAGTGCCCTGCCAATAAAAGATGTTGGAATATCACATGCTAGTCACGGGGAGTGTCCGTACATGTGTATGTTTGTGCACACCGCTGCTTCTGGCCTCTTCTCTTCTTGTAGGGAATAGAAAGTGGGAGGTCTCTTTGGCAAGGCTGCACGTTACTTTGCATAGGGCTGTGTGCCCAGCCCTGCAGCTCTGCTGTAACCGCCATGGAAAAACACCTGGATTATATAAGGATAAAATCCCCCGCTGCTTTCTGAGCCTGTATCCCGACCGAACACATCCTCACAGGACATTTTGCTTTCGATTCCTGCAGATCTCATGTGCAGTCTCCTGAGGTGCAGAACAGTCATTCCCAATCAAACAGTCTCTGCATGTTGCTGTTCTGTGAGGTTGTGATCCCTGCAGAGAGATCAGTGATTCACGAGAAAAGAATACTGGCCTAAAGACTGAAAGTGATAAATCATCAGGAGGCTATCAGGTCATGTGATTAGAGGGCAGCTCTAGGTCAAAGAGGGGTGGGGGGATTTTTGGAGGGGGTTCATGGAAACTGTTGTTGAAACCTTGCAAAATGTTCTTCAACATGAAACCAAAGCAGAGCACCGCTCTAGTTTACTTTTATTTATTTTCTTACACATTTTTAACTCAGTCTCTCCCAAACGTCTCACAAAGCGCCGGTTTCAAAGTGTCAGCACATAATGCAGAGCAGTCGCTGCTCCCCACTGTGGGAGTCTCCTGTGTATTTGTTTAGTGACTAACGATGCCGTGAGGGCTTCTTTGGAAACACTGTTTAGCAAAGTAAACCTACCCTGAAAACACACAGTCCAAGTACAGCTTTAAGGAACAATCTGCAGGGTTTTGTTGGTTTTGCTTTTTTTAAACCACACATTGATTTACAGGAAATGACTTACCTTGCAGGTAAATGCACACAGACATTTTCATTCGTTTCAGATTTTACTTGAAGACTGCTTTTTTTGAACCCTGCTCGTTATAAATGTGGCAGCTTGTGCTTCAAACATCAACAAGTGTTCTTTGCTTATCTGTCATGGCGTCCTCACCCCAGTAGGAGGCAGTGTCTTGGTGCTGTGAAGCTCCAGGCTCCTCTTCCTCCTCAGCAGCTCTTTGACAGGATCCCTGACTCGCACACCTTGGTATGGCCTGGACCTGCCCACGGCTGATGGCTGTGCTAAGGAGGTCAGACACACAGCAATGAACAGATACACACAACCTCATTTCCTTTTCAAGTTGCTTTAAATCAGCCCACATGATGCACACGATGGGTTCACACAGTTCATGAACGGAGGAAGCAGACGCGCTCAGGTGCCATGACTTTAAGCCGTCACTGAGACACTAAAGACACACGGAAAGTGAACCTGTCAGACGTATTCTCTTTAAGCCTTTTGAGTGTCAGCATCAGCTGATATAAGCCTTTACAACCAATATTTTCAGTGAATGTCCACGAGTGTCTAAGGTCACGGGCTGCATGCACTTCAGTTTGACCAAATGTTTGCTGCTAAGGTTGTTAAACTGGTGCTTTTGGCTTGGAAGAAATCAACAGGTCTGTTATGACGTGATCTGTTTGGGCTGCAGTGCAGGGCTTCCTCGTGTCAAACACAGACAAATGCAATGATGGCGTCCCCCTTGGGTCGGTCGGCTGAAAGTGTGCTGCTGGAAAGCAGGCTGAGCATCCGTGAATGACACTTTGTGAAGAAGAACTTTTGTGACCACACGTCCCCTCTCACCTGTTCCTCTCCTGCTCTCTCCCTCTCTGTCCACCTCTCTCAGCCTTTACGAACTGATCCATGTCATATTTAAACTGAGTACAGACTGCTGCTGACGCACACAGGTAGCATCACGTTGGCTCGCTGTCACCTGGATCGAGCCCAGTTTAACAAACTAAAATAATAACGCACACGTCAGCTCCTTGGATGGAAACTGGTGATATCCCAGCAGACCAGTGGATCAAGGTTACGCTGGGTTTGTTCCTGATATGAATCACATTGTTGCATCAAGAAGTAAAATAAAACCAAATAAACATGTGGTGCTACCAGCTATGCTGAGCCCCTGTCTGTAAGGGAGCAGTCAAAGCTTTATTACATGGTTATATGCTGTGATAACCATCAATGTGCAGCTTACAGTAACTGTGTAACAATACAATAAAACCTGTGTGAAAAACACAAACAAAAATGGGCATTTCATCATAAAACATGTGCATCACCTTATAATTCTTAGAATTAATTTGACAACACAAAAAGAACTCTAACGGGTCTTAAATCATTACTCTGTGTTTCACATGCAGCTCAAATTATTTCATTAACATTTTTTGGCTGAGTGCCGTACTTTACTGATAAGCCTGAAGGCTCCATCCTCAGCAGAGACACACTGACAGAGTAAATGCTTTCTGGGAACATTCAATGTCTGGAACTGGCAGATTCTTGCAAGTATAAGCATGAGAAAAAATCCAGCCTAACAGCAAAGTCGCATTCGTATAAACTCTAATCAGCACAAGTGCAGACAATGGCATCAGTCATTGCCACCCCGAGCTACAAAATCACCGGTATTGCAGAAATGTGCTCCAAAGGTAAGCGTGACCATAAAACAATGACACCACGGTCATTTGTGCATCGTAACACACTGTACAGCAGCTACACTGATCATGATGCTAGGTTAACAGGTTAAAAGGAGGACATGTACAAATTTAAAACCAGAATAAAGAGCAGGCGGCCTCCATACAAACTAACAGTGCTGAGCACACTCCATTCATTTGTTACTGTGTGGCTGCAGATTTAAAACCCCTCATTCCAAATACAAAGGCTGCTAGCATGCGCTGCATAGAGCACTTATTAAGATCTTTACTGTGAACGTTAGCCTCTTTAGATGCCACAGGTAAGCACAACATGTGACTGCAACTATGAGAAAAATTATAACCACCTGATGTAGAGCGCCCTGGTCCTGTGGTCATGTCTGATGACTCGCAGAGTTAAAGGCACGTTTTTTATTATTTTAATAGAACTTCCTCATAAATACAGAAATAATAAATAAATTGACTGAACATGATCTATAACAACAGTTGTGACAATCACACGTGGTTTTAACAAACGCACGTCTGAGTTAGTTAACATATCGATTGAATGCCTCCATGTTTGGTTTTGTATATGAGCCACTGTTGTTGGAATTGCACAGATGTGTCAGCAGCTGCCAGAAAATGTCTTTGACACTGCTGACCTGCACATTTACAGTCGCTCTTAGATTCTACACGCTTGAAATATTTTTCATAAAAGAAATACGAAGTTTAATTAAAATGTGCTGATATGATCGCTGGGGTTACAAACACACACTAAAAACAGGAAATTTGCAATCTCCTGGGGAGAGTCCATCAATTATTTCCTAATGAAACAGTCTGAGACTCACGCTGGAGACAGTGGCTCAGATGGACTGGTGCACAGCTAAGTCACAGCTAAGTCAGTTCAAATGAAAAGGCTCATTCCCACAGACTGTGATGTTGATGCTGCGCCAAGACATTGTGCCATACTGAGCTTCAAGTTCTCATGTGTGCAGGTTTCTCGTTATAACATGTTGAGTCTTATCATCCCCTTCCCCACCCTAATACTGTGGCAGAAGATGAACCGGACCCAGCTGGATGTTTCTGTTATGCCTGCATATCCTCTGTTACACTGCAAACATGGTGAGTCCGTTTACTTAGCTGGGCTTCACAACTAAGTAACTAAAAGTTCGCTTTAACAAGCAGCTCGTAGCTCAGCTGAACATAAACTGCCTCCCTGTCCTCAGACGTCAGCACGCTGAGCCCGTTGTGGTGCATGGACATCATTCAAAAATGGATTTAGTTGGAATTACTTGGTTTCAGTTATGAAATTCTACAGATTAGCAGAAATCCCCCAAATTAGTAAGGCTGTATCAAGCCTCATTTGTGATTATCCAGTTAAGAAAGCAAATAGAGGTCAACAGATTGTGCTATGTGGAATTTGTCTCCACGCCAAGAACAGGGCACAATCGGGGGCGGGGGGGGGTACAAGCACTTCCTCCTTTACCAAAATTTCACAATGAGAAATTTCTGTGACCATTCAAAGTCTGCCATGGCAAAAGGACACTTTCATGTTTGTCCCTGTTTCTTTTTCTTTTCCTCCACACTGATCACTGAGGACCCTGATAAAGGGAAGTCTTTCTCTCTTCTCAGAATTTCCCTCCAGTTACCGGCACATTTTCTTAACCTTGAGCCCAGAGTTTTGGTTCCTATCACTCACACCGACAGAGGATGGAGACCCTGGGTCCAGACATGTCGGTCCTCTGCTTAACCCCTGTCACGAGGCTGAAGGTATCCTGACAGTATGCTGCACAGCTTCCTCTCTGAAGCTGATAGATTTACCTCTATAGGTCAGACAGGCCACACTTTCTTCTCAGAACAAACAGAACACTGTGACAGTCTGCCATGTACAGACACGTCTGTGGTGCTTAACAATAAAAGGCGCACAAATGGCCACTGCACCGAGCCCAGCCCCTCTTCATTGCGTGTGTGCGTGGTTGTGTGTGTGCATGTGTGTCCATGTGCATTTTACAGTAACGTGGCAGATTTATTTAACAGTCTGTGCACTTGGGTCTAAATACAGGCTCGTCGACTCCACACAAACTCAGCCACATAACAGCACAAGACTTTATATAAACCATTTACAACATGGGAAAAAATAAGTCATTTTATTTAAGTGTGAAGAAGTTGTTTAATTAAAGTAACTGTGATGTACCGTCCCATTTGTGCATTACTGGATTACTGCTGTTGATGCACTGGGTGTTTCTCCTTCACTCACTGTGTGTTTATACACCCGCATTGAATCATTGTCTCTGTCTCTCTTCCACAGCATGTCCTTATCCTGTCTTCCTTCTCTCACCCCAACCAATCACAGCAGATGGCCCCGCCCCTCCCTGAACTGGAGGTTTCTTCCTGTTAAAAGGGAGTTTTTCCTCCCCACTGTCGCCAAAGTGCTGCTCATAGGGGGTCATATGATTGTTGGGTTCTTCTCTGCATGTATTATTGTAGGGTCGACCTTACAATGTAAAGCACCTTGTGTTCTAATTAAATCAGTGATCAAAAGGTGCTCCGTCCCCAAGCAGCAAAGCAGCCCTACACCAGCACATCTCCACCATCATACTTCATACTTGTTTGTCTTCTTCTGTTTACACCAGTTTCCTTTAAGGGGGCATCACAGTGGATCATCAGCTCCATCTCCTGCTGTCCCTAGCTTTCTCTTCTGTCACACAAACCCACAACGTGTCCTCCTTCACTACATCCATGAACCTCCTCTGACCTCTTTTCCTCCTGCCTGGCAGCTCCATCTTTAGTATCTTTTATCCAAAATATCCACTATCCCCTCTCTCCACATGTCCACACCGCCTCCGTCTTGCCTGTTTGACTGCGTTTCCAAAGTGTTACAGTTTCTTCTGAATGCTTAAACCCTAACTGTGATTCCTGTAGCACAATCTCTAAAGCTGTTCAGACTTATAGCAAAACCACTCACTGAGTTTGCAAAACTAAAAGCACAAAAACTGCTTTGCACTCAGTTTGCAATTTTGTAACACACACTTTGCAAAACT
>NW_005187746.1:46442-48259 GCF_000239375.1 Pundamilia nyererei | reverse complement strand
CAGCTGAGATATATTTTTGATATTGATATTGTTTTTGTACTGATATCATTGCAGGGGCAGAGGTTTTTATACTGTATCTACGGTTTGGAATATTGTTTTTGCTATTGTGGGATGTTGTGTGTTAACATTCGTAGATACTACAAGAACAGTCCATAGTTTTGTTGGGAGGTATATCTTGTCTGTTAAGAAAATGTAAGCATTGTGGAAATGTGTTCACTGACTGCATATTGGGTGAACACGACATGAAATGTGTGAATGGTATGGCCACAACAGACCGATCCTTTGCTAATTGTGTTTAGAGTTTTGCAAATGTGACAACTGTTTGGACAAACGCTTGTTAGCGACTGTAAAAAACTGTAAGTGCTTGCAGTATAACCAGTGACTAAACTCCAAAAGAGGAAGTTAACCACAATGAACTGACTGTGAACACCATAACTGCCTGCTGCATCACAACTCTGAACACAGTCTGAGGTCGCAGAGGTTTTCTGGTCTGTTTTAAACATTTACCTCACACCTGCCTGGAACAGCTGTCCATGCACTATGTATGGAAATGAAGTAAACAATCCATTTACTTTAACAAGCACAGTTCATGTCAAACAAATACACTTCACTGTCACTCTGCTCAGCAGCAGTGATGCTTTTGATTCAGCCACTTGTAGCTGTTCACAGAGCAGCAGGAGCAGACGAGACGGGAAGCTGAGCGATTTCATCTCGCTAAATAAATAAAGAAATCTAATTCCCGCTGTCATGTTTGTTTGTGTGTATGATTTCAAGGTCACTTTGAGACAGCCAAATGACAATCTTGGCAAAATGCTGCAGTTTACAGGGAAGCAAGAGCCTGAAGGTGTTTGTTTTCAGCAGTGATGCTGTTTTCCAGGGAAAGCAAATATCGACTGGCTGGGAGGGGCAGGTATGGCAGCAGGAGGTACTGTGTTAGCTTTGCTTTTAGCATCGGGTCATTTGACTGTAAAGACTCATATTGTGGCACAATCAGTTCTGGCATGAAAAGTTGACATTTCAAACTGTTTTATTGTATTTGTCTAATTTTACTTCCTGTTTCACCATGACTGTATCAAATACATAAATGGGAGTAATACAGTGATAATGTAATTTTGTGTCATTTCCTTTCAGTCTTCGTCTCATTATCTTGTTGTTAACAAAATATGACTTCGCTAATTTTTAATATTCTCAGTGTAATGTCTGTGAGGGTTCTCAGTCATCCAGGTCATCCCAGCCTAAGGAGCTTGGAAAGAAAAGCATCTGGAAGTCCAGACTAACCATTGCTGCCATTAAAAGTGATTGTGTTTTGTATTTTGCTGAAGTGAAATTCAGGGACCGTGGGTAATTTATGGGCTAAAACTAAGGGTCAAGCCAGGCCTAAACCTAAAGCAGTGTTCGAAGTGCCTGAGTCAAAACTGTAAACTAGATATAAAAGATGGCCACCATGAATACAGCCGTTGGTTCCCTCATTTAGAAGCCTCAGTATCAGGTAATGCAAGCAGGGTTTGTTAGCAGCTACATTCAGAACTGCATGGGTGCAGGCACAAATAAGTGGTGCTTTGTCTCATAGGATACCAGAACTTTACTCATCAAACCTTGCTTGTTAAGTGGTGTAGTGTGCCTTTAAATGTATGAGGGTTTTTTAAACTTCTGTGACCTCACTCTAGGGTTAGAACTGACTTTAGAGTCATGACCTTTTCTATTACAGTTTTTTCTGATTGCTTAAGCACATTTTTTGTAACTATTGGCTAATTTTACAAAACTCTTCACACAAATAAGAAAACCTGTCACCCAATAATCAAAACATTGTAGTTCTC
>NW_005187746.1:44250-45372 GCF_000239375.1 Pundamilia nyererei | reverse complement strand
TGCTTTTAGTTTTGCAAACTCAGTGAGTGGTTTTGCTATAAGTCTGAATAGTTTTAGAGATTGTGCTACAGGAATCACAGTTAGGGTTTAAGCATTCAGAAGAAACTGTAAATGGCCTAAAATAGCAGAAAAATATCTTTTTTTCTTGTTTACATGGATATATCACAGTCAAATGCTCATTCCACACCAGGAAACATGTTTGAATATTTTATTTTAAAGTTTACTGAACAATGGTCAAAATATGTCATGAGAAAAAAACACACGCTTGTATGCATACATAACAAAGAACTATTTACTAACCATAATTTATTAATTCACCATCTATTGCAACTAAAGACTAAAAACGACAGTAGAATACAAAGAAAAAGTGCAAAAAGAAAGTATTGCATTACACTACACTATTGTGTTGCTGCATGAAGGTGTGCAGTCAGCTGCAAAAATCTGGAGGCTAAATACAGTGCTATGCATGACCCTGAAACCGGTCTGACTTAGTCTATCTAGCAGCACAAATGGGAAACACCTGCATGTACTTCACAGTTCACTGAATAGCAACACGCTGCAAAAAAAACCTGTTTTTATTTTAGTAGCAGTCAGTGCCATCTGCTTCGTCCGTAATAGTTCAAACTAAGAAGTGCAGTTCTACCTAATCCTGTCTTACTTTTCTGTTTCTACTCAATAAGAAAGAAAACTGGAAGTCCACAGACGTAAACATTTACATCGTACTTACTGTTTTTTCCTGGAAATGAAAACGTGTAGAATTTTACATTGTAAACTAAACACCAAGCTCCAACTAAAATCCATACAAATCACATTAATAACAATACAAAGACAGAAAAGACAGAGAAAATGTTCAAACTCACACTCTGAAACTACACGTGTGTCATGTCAGGTCCAACAAGTCCATTGTTCTCATTATTGTGTGTTGTTGGATCCTGTATGTGTGCAGTGAATGATGCAAAGTGTAGTTTAATGAGAACAGCTGATGCAAAGAGGTTTGAGGATGACAGAGGGGATAGTGTGGCTTTGTGACTGTTTATAAAGAGTTATTGGCTGTGGACAGCGGTGTGGACTCAGACAGCACAGGCCTCAAAGACTGAGTGAAACCAAAGGGGTGGGGGGGGG
>NW_005187746.1:40293-42098 GCF_000239375.1 Pundamilia nyererei | reverse complement strand
ATTTCATCCGAGACTGACTGTCTTCTTGCCCTTGCTCTTCCCCTTCCTTGTCGCCGTCGTTCTCCACCTCCTTCACCACGTCCTCTTTCTCCACCACGTCCTCTTCCTTTGCATCTCTTTGGATCCATTGTTTCAAACCTGAATGAGCTGACTTTGGCCCTTTTATCTATCCATCGCATGTTCTGATTGGTGTGTGCTAAATTTTGACTCCTAGTGTTTCCACCTGGTTAATTGTGTGCTAATTGAGCTCAAGCTATGCTGACTTAAGTTAACATTATTGCATGCTAGTGCTTTCTAAATGACCACATGGTGTAAGCACTGTAAAATGTAGGGATTTGTGTGTAGAGTTTTGCAGTAACAGTTCACTAAATTTGAGTCATGTGTCAAAGCAGGGAATAGTGTTTATAGTTCAGGGAAATGGGTGAGCTTTTTGAACAATAGCGTTACGGTTTTGAAATTTTAGTTTAGAGGCCTGGTTATAGTGTTTAAGCAATCGAGAAAAACTGTATCATTTTGAACTCTAGTAGTGTTCAGTAATTCTAACCAAGAAGACAAATATTGAGCCCACAGCATACAGTCTGGTGAAATAAATCAGTGGTTTTACAGGACTCTGTGTGCCTGTGAAACAGTAAGTGCACCCCTACTTCTTAGTAGGGAAAGTAGCCAGAAGCTGAGCACAGTGGCAGTTTGAACATGATGGCACAATCTTCTAGGAGTGGACATCTTAACACCCCATGTTAAATGTTAGCGTTTATGGTGGTGCCGGTTTTTATGAGACTGATATCCATATTTCAAGATTTCAAAATCTTACATTTTAGCCAATATTTCTTTTCTTTCAGGCATGTGGAATATAAAGAGATTTCCCCTGTTGTGTCTGGTTACTGATATGACAGTACATGTTAAAAATGAATTTGTTTTAGAGTCACATAAGGACGACTCACTGATGACTTGTTCATTGTTGTGTGTGTGAGTTGCCACAGGGAGGTTGCACAGTGTCGTGTGCTGGAAAACTACAGAACACATCATCAACACAACACAGAAAATGAGCTCTGTGGGGAATTAGTGTTTACATACAGGTTTAAAAGGCTACTACAGCAAGATGCCACCACAATAGCTAACACTGCATGTTTGAGTTGACAGGCTTTTTCAGCAACACAGGCCCAGCGGGTTCTTAGTTAGGAGATGGCAATGGAGAAGCTCGGGCGGCATGGCTGGAGGCCCAGGTCAGCCGAGGGTTGTCAGATGGCCAGCAGCGGTGGCTGGGACTCCTGGAATCAGGCTAAAGACCCACTGGCTCTGGATTAAACAGCCAGCTCATGGCTCACAGGATCAGGTGTCCTCAGGACTCTGACACAAACTGGAGATTCTTGCTCAAAGAAGTCTGTGTTGCTGTTGTCATGATGTGTGGAGAGTAGAGCAAACAGAAATTATTCTCACATATAGTGACAAAGGACACGTGTAATACACAGGAGGCGAATCAGCTGGGGGAAAACAGGTGAATAGAATCAAGCCAACAAGACAGAGAAGAAGCTAAACACGCACACAAGACGAGAACTAAAGAACACCTGAGGATATAACCGCTAAACACAAACAGAAAACCAAACGAGGACTAAACATCGACGCATTTGGACCTAAACGAGAAATCAGACTATGTTAGGATGCCTGGGTCGTCGACCCAGGGTTTTTGAGTTTATAATATTATGTATACTTCCTAGTTTTTGGTTTCTTTGAGTTCTGTTTTATGGCTTAGGTCTCTGTCTTCTTTAGTTGCTCTGTCTCCCCTATCACCTGCATCCCCTTGTCTA
>NW_005187746.1:31889-40273 GCF_000239375.1 Pundamilia nyererei | reverse complement strand
CGTTTATTTTGCTGTGTGTTTTGTCAAGCCGCCGGTGTTAGTTTATTTTTTGACCTTTTTTCCCCAGTTATGTTATGTTTGAGTTCAGCATTAAAGCTGTTTTGGTTTAAGTTCTGTCTCCGGAGTCTGCACCTTGGGTCCTATTCCTGCCTGCACACAGCCACACCTAACAGACTAATGAAAAACACCAAACGTAAACAACGATCAAGAAATAATAACTCCAAAGTATTAGATGAGTTCAAAAGTTCAAAACACTGTGTCAAAAACCGCGGATCATGACATGCTTGATTGTTTACTACTGCAGTTAATAGCATTTATGAGTTGAAGGAACTTGGACTCATGATCTCATGCTCCTCTAAAAGCCTGTCTACCCCCTCTGTGATCTCAGAGCTGCCAAATCCTTGAAACTGCCGTGACCTGTTTCTCTGACCTCTCACGGCCCCAGCGGGTCTCCCTGAGCGCTCTGTTTTTTCCTGTGTGTGTTTATTAAAATTGCTATAAGCCTGCAGTAAAGTCATAGTATGGTAGATAGTACTGTGGTATTAGCATTAGCAATATAAACAGATTCCAGATAAGGTTAAAAAAAGGGCTGTGGGTGTGTGGAATGATTTTGTGTGCATGTGTTGCGTTCCTGCTCTTCCTAACCTGTGTGTACATGCCAAGCCTTAAAGGGTCTGAAACATGCCTCCACCTGCAGAGCAAACATCTTTCACTGGGGTCTATGGCTTCACTTTCACCTTTCATTCACTCTGTCATGGACACATAGCATGTACACATGCATGCGTGTGTGCAGAACAGGACAGTGTCACCTGTGCAGGGGATTTGAAATCCTGCAACAAACATGCTGCTTCAGGGAAAAGCCCCAGTGCTCCCGTCTCATTAATGCTTAAGCAGCTCGAGAAGGTGAAAGAATATCCACCAGCACATCAAAAGTTCATAAGGTCACAGCTGCATGAGAGGAGGGAACAGTGAATGTTGTCACTCGATGCCCCCCAAAGGCTGCTGAAGAAAAACATGAAGCACAAGTGGAAAGTCCCATGCTAGGTTAATATTTGCCTACTGAGTAATGACAGGCCTTACTTCCACTGAAGCAATAAAAATGATTTCAGTAACTTTTGATAGTTGAGCCTTTGAATTATTCATGAATAGTTTTCCTCATCGTGAGCTGATATGTATTAGCAGCACGAACCAGCTCTGATAGGGGAGTTCCCACACGCGCAATTAAACAAAGAGCTTATTTACATGAACTAAGCTGCTTTGCCACTACAGCCAAACACTGATTATTACCTGAGCAGGTGTGTACAGGTCTGCTTAATACATATATACAGTAGTGCTGTCAATAGATTTTTTAAAAATTAACTAATTAATCTCACAATTTTCTGTAATTAATTGCTATTAATCCCAATTACTTGATCAATAGCCTGGCTGTAATTACACTTTATATTTAAGCTTGTAACAGACATTAATGCAATATAATGAAATAAATGGAGAATAAACAAAGAATGTATGCTTAATAGTTTTCTTTTAGCACAGGCTCTCCTGTGAAATACAACGTTTTTAAAAACCTCCATACTAATAGCTAAGTATGCACTAATATATAATATATATTTGTTCTCAAATTACAATTTTTAATAGGATTCATCACAGGGTTACTGGGGATTAATTTGGATTTTAATCACAATTAAATATAATTAATTTTTATTCTATATTAACCTCTTAAGCCCCAAGCCTAACTGATCTCCTGCCTTTTGCCCCCGTAGGAGATCAGTTAGGCTTGGAGCTTAAGAGGTTAATCGCATTTCATTTTGCATGAGCAAACAGACTCGAGAAAAAAGGGAAAATATACAAACTAAACATGTTTATTGAACATCTTGAACATTCATGTACAAACTCTGTAAACATTTATCCACTCTCTCTCTGTCACTCTTGGGGAGGCTTCGAGTCCTTGAAACGAGGAACCAAAGCTTGTAAAGCGCCTGTTCTCAACGATATTAACACGTCTGCAGTTTGTTGCAATCCACTTGGCGTCAGTCAATATGTCCGAGGTCGACTTGGACATATTGCTCTGTGTGACGGGTTAGCCAAAGTGCTAGCAGCATCCCCGACTAACGTATGCTTCAAGTCCATGTGATATTTTAAGCTGGGAGTGCTTCCACAATGTGCATGAGACTTTATGTTGGTCGACTTGTTATTTTTTTAATACCCAAATTTCCCATCAAGAGGGCCAATGTGCGTTTAGCATCTTCCATATTGAGTTGACTGGTTCAGCTGCCCGTCACTACCAGATAGTGATGTGTGGGTCGTGAACAAAACGGTTCTTAGAGCCGGCTCTTTGACGTGAACGACGCGAGCCGCTCCGTATCGCGAGCTGTGGGTTGTTTTCTTTCTCTCTCTCTCTCTTCCTGCTTCACTCCACAGCGAGCCTTGTGCTTTACGCTGGGCAGAGGGGGGAGGGGCGGTAGTTACACTCAGTAGCACAGGAACAGAGCGGGAGGGAGAGAGAGAGAGCAGGGACAACAACTCACATTAGAAAGGTATAGTAATCATCCACAACTACTTTCAGTAGCAGATGATAAAGGATTCAGAAAGTTTATTCATGCAGGTCCATATGACAGAGAATGTGCATCTTCTTTTTGTTTTCATATTATAATTGTGTTGTGGTTTGCAGTGTTTTGTGTTGTTTCACTTTAAATTTGTTTAAAAGGAAAAAGCTGAAAATTTAATTAGTTAAAAGTTGAAATGTGAATAGTTGGTTTTTGTATTACCATGTAGTATTTATTTATTGTCATTGTCAAGAACAATGAAATTGCGTTTGGGGCTTCCATACAACCCAAAAAAAAGAAGAAAATAATAAATACCCCTTAAAACCCAAGTGTACATATTTAACCCAGTGTGACTCCAATGCAATAAGACAATCCTTAGCAATAATGATTTATTTATTACATTTTATGTGGAGTGAATAAATAAAAGTATATTTACGGTGGCCCCCAGAGACAAAGCACGTACAAAAGAACAACAGCAGTGCTCCAGGATGCTAGGGGGCAGTGTTGAGCTTTTGTTATCTTGTGGCTACACAAGCCAGCAAGTACCAACAATCGGATTTGGTGTGTGGTAGTAACAGGTAAATGAACATATTTTTAAATTATTTGAATATATACGAGTGCCTGTGTATAAATACACAAACAACACACACATGCTTTCAATTGTGTAATTTCAGTGATCTAGTAGCTCTGCTTTGGAAGTTCAGTTCATGCTAGAAATGTGTTTTGGAGTTTGTACGTGTTTTGTCTCTAGGGGCCACCGCATATATTAAACATATATAAATAAAACCACTTTTTTTAACGTTAGTAATTCCTTTTGTGCATAATTTTATATTGTTGTTAATAATAAATTAATTAAAGCAACAAAACAACCTGAAGAGCCGGTTCGGAGCCGAAAGAGTCGGTTCTCTAAAAAGAGCTGGAATCCCATCACTACTACCAGATCAACTACATTGATTTGCGCATGTGTGAAGGTAACTCTACTTGGACAAACTGCCCGAAATGCGTTGACAGAAACATTTCATGGATTTTGAGTCATTCTGCACTCCAGATGCGTTAATAGCGTTAAATGTTTTGTATCGCGTTACTTGTGATGACAGCTTAATCTTAAGTGTTTTGACAGCACTACATAGTTGACTCAATATCTGTAGTTATGTCCTTAACCAGCTGACTGAAGCCCAACCTGTCCTGTCCCTCCACAGCTCAGTCAACCAGAGGGGTTCCATCTCCTCCACCAATCCCAACCTCCACCCAAGCCTCCTGAGAACATCATCATCATTGTCTACTCCACTGTCAGCGAGCCAAATTCCAATTCAGTTCAGATTTAGTTTTTTAGCGCCAATTCACAACAGCAGTCACCTCAATAAGTTTTATACTGTAAGGTAAAGAACCCACAGTGATGGAGCAAAACCCCAACAATCAAGTGACCCCCATGAGCAAGCACATGACACTGGGAAGGAATAACTAATAATAACAGGAAGACACCTCGAGTAGAACCAGGTTCAGGGTGAGGCGGCCCTTGGCTGAGGGTGAGGGGACAAGAAGGAAGACAAGAAAAAGAGAGCGCAGACTAACAGAGAGAGACGACGAAAAATGTAATGACATTATAAAGATGTGGGGAGTAAAAAGAGGTGAGGGGGAAGTGCTCAGTGTATCACTCAAAGTCCTGGAGCTGTCTGATCCTATATCAGACTCACCTGATTTAGGGGAAGAACATTTGGGGACATCCAAACCTTGTGTCTTTAAGGCGTTTCTGAAGTTTAATGGATTTGTCTCTGGCCTTATAGATAAATAAAGCTGGGTTTTGTCTGCATAGCAATGATGATGTTGCCTCAGGCAAACATTTCAATGATAATGTATCGTTCCCATCACAGAACAAAGTGGAACTCCATGACATGATGTGAAGTAATGTGACAGAAACCCTGAATGAGGCCCATGAGCTATAACTGTGTCCAGGTCTTTAAGAGAGTGGCTGCACCTCCTCTGTAGTCCACGCTTTCTGACAGTTGCTGCAGCCAGGTTCCAGACAGGAAAGCTAAATCAATATTTTGATCAATTATTAAATCATTTATCACTCGGGACTTAAAGGACAGAGATCTGGTGTTTAGTAGCCCAGATTTACAACATTTGTTTTATTCACTTGTGTTTTCTTTCTTTGTAATTTTTCATCTTTAAACAGATTTTTTGCTCACATGAACCAGAATGATCCGCCCATGTTTTGCACTATCTTCCTTTGTGAGGAGTTCCACATTGTCCGCCAACCGAACCACTTTTCCAGCAAAATATTTGTATTTGATATGTGGGACATCTTAGAAGACATCAAGAACCCTCTTCTACTTTCTTCTGCCTCTGGTCTGGATATGTGAAAACAAAAGCACCTGTACGGGGTCTTGCCTAACACCTCAGCCTGTCACTTCAGTGTACCGTCAGTGCAAATATTGGCCTTAAGCTTCATAGATAATTATAAGATCCATAGAATTAACAGGACCAAAGAGAAAACATAAAGCGTTTCTTGCAATATCATATCTCAAAGTCATCAAGACGTCTCTTAATATGGCATCCATATTCAGGAAGTTATGGAACTTCCCTTTTCAGTTTCTGACCAGGAACATGTGCAGTTGTACCAGGTGTTTTTACAGTTTATCTTAGTTAAACATCAGCTTCCCTGAGAACTGCCTCGTCCTCTTACTCGCTGGCATGGGTGGGGCAGACAAACAGGTTGTCATCACACTGCATGAACTTGTCCCACTATGTTATTATTAAAGAGGAAAATGGAGGGATGGGGGTGTGCAGTAGCTTGCATGATGCTGTGGGGTACTTAGCTTCAATATAAAAAGTGCATGACTTGCAGGTGAGGTCAGGTCATCTGAGGAAGAAGCACAACTTTAAGTTGAAAAAGAAGTTCAAAAACAGTTATTAAGAAATGTGTCAGGTTGTAACAATCTCTGTGCTTTTTGTTAGAAAGACTGATTGTTGACTCATAATTACTCAGTGTTTGTGCTATATCCGCTCATTTTGAGTGAGAAGTTAAATTGTTCCAAAATGCTGTGTTGACCCAAAATATGACCTCTTCTCACTTCTTTTAATAACTAAACATAAAAGGGAAAAGTCATGTAGCAAGACTCTATGAACTCTCGTTTGCACTGTGTCACATTTAGATCCGTTGCTCATCTCATACATTCATATTTTCTCTTCAATCTAAAGAGATTATTCAACGTACCTCCTTACTGAGGCTTTCTGTGACTGATGTCAAATGAATAATCCCAAAAGACAATGTTGCGGTCACAATAGGCTGACTACACTAAAGCCTGAACCTCTTGGACATTTTCATTTAATTAGTGAAAGCAGGGGAAGCAGACAGTTAAAGGCTGCTGCAGCATCTTTTGGGATGCCTGTCAATCAAACTTGGAGCCTTCATAAAATCTGAATGTAATTTTTTTTTAATTTAAGTAATGTCCCCTCACCCTTCCAACTGCTGGTTATGAAGGAGTGAAATAGCAACGCCTTTCTTCTATTATTAACACGGTGTCGGTGTTTTCCCCCACAGGTTTTTCCCTGTTTCCTTGAACTTTGAACGTGACTTTTGCCTTGGGTGGTGTTATTTGTAAAAGAGCAGTTCCACATTCGATGTTTAGAACTTGCATAACATCTTGGGAAACTACAATCTCGGAAGTGAATAATGAGAAAATCATTTTCCTTTTAATTTATGCTTTAAGCGCAAAAGAGCAGCGATCTACAAGTCTGTTCAGTCTCACCAAAGAAAGGTGTCGCAAACTGAACGAGAGGTGAAAGCAATACTTTAAGCTGCAAGCAAAGTGCTCTCAGGCTGCACTGAAACTCATTTAATGAACATTACCTGCACCTTCACACAAGTGGCAACTTGCACAGTTTCTACAGTAGGAACCAAAGAAAAACGTGACTTAATGTTCTGCACACACAGACACACACAGACTGTCCTGCAGGTCATATTATACAAGGGTACACACAATAGTTCTTTTATTACTCAAGCATGTTACCACATTTGTTTGACTGATATCAGTTGAAACTTGTTGTTCTTTGTGTGGCTCTTTGAAGGCAAAGCCACCATTTAACAATGAAGCCTTTTATCAGGTTCACATGTAGCAAGTAAACCATACGTTTATCAATGCAGAGACATCATCAGCAGTTAGGAGAGAAAACTCAAAGGTGATATAGAACAGAGAGAAGGATATCAGCATAGCATACAAAGCTTGACAACAAAATATGCAGACAGGCAAAGGTTAGCAGCTCCCAAAGGCTCTTTATTCTAATCCACTGCTGCCACCTGTTGGTAAATCCTCGCACATACGCGTTCTCTGAACAGGGACCATGCAGTGAGTAATAGGAACACTAGATGGCTGCAGACGACTAGGTTTTCAAAACACTATATACTATCGTTTTAAGGTTAGGCTTCATGAGAAGATGATGCAAGAGAGGCTGAAGGTTCAATGGAAGCAGGCAGTAAAGACATCATTTCATGGCGGCAGTCCAC
Organism: Pundamilia nyererei; assembly: GCF_000239375.1. Taxonomy (NCBI): domain Eukaryota; kingdom Metazoa; phylum Chordata; class Actinopteri; order Cichliformes; family Cichlidae; genus Pundamilia; species Pundamilia nyererei. Next base: position 33,223 of record NW_005187746.1, on the reverse strand, counting down.
ATGCTGCTGCGGTCAAGCAATGCTCAGATGGGGGGGGGGGGGCTCAAAATTAACCGGCCTGAGTCACAACAACCCACATTCATCAAGAATCTAATATGGAATCACATCTATCTGTCAGCAGATGGAGACAATGCAAAGCGCGCATGTTTTGATTGATGGGTACAATGTTGCTGCTGAGGGGTTACTGCTGCTGCTGCTGATAGTGCTGGAGGGCGGGGCTGTGCTGGTGGTAGCTGATTAACAAGTGTTATCAGATTATAATAAAATGCAAAGATTGGTGTCAGCGCTTGGGAACATAAGGAAACAAAACTGTGGGAGATAACCAGAAACTGGAATATTACTAAGGCAAAAAACAGGCAACAAAATGTATACACAAAACACACACACAGTGACATTTTATACCTTCTCCAGAGTGCTGTATATACTATGGCCACGGGTTTGCATCGTGGTGCTGATCCAGAATCCTTCCCTTATTGTTTATTCCTATTGTTATAACAATAAAGTCATGAGAATAAAAAAATAATGAATATCAAATACTGTGTTTATTATGCAGCAGTTGTATCATCTTTGAATTATAAATCTAATATGATCTGTTTCTTAATGTATTTTCTTTCAAATACAGTGTGCTCTTTTTTAAAAAAACATTTATTTATTGGTTTTAGCCGGTTTTACATGGTGCACCGTGAACATTAAAATAAAAAAAATTTAAAAATACCACAACAACAACAGAAACAACATAGTAATAGAAACAAAAACAAAGCAAACCATAACAGAAGGGAAGAGCAGATATACAAATCAAGTTAGAGTTTCAGGCCGTTACAGTTTTTTACAGACGCTAGGACACATGTCTCAATACTTAGGTCACGTTTGCAAAACTCCTCACACAGTGAGCACAACAGAAGTCTATGTGGGCTAAACTGAGGATCAGTTATCATTGTTTTGGCACAAAATGCATTCAATGACTACATCTCTCAAATTTCATGAATTATTTCCTCACTCAGACACAACAACTGCCAAAAACCTTTGTACGTACAGGACATTTTGCATGTGCTTACATACTGTTTTCAAAACTGTTAAACTTATGGCCAAAACAATAACACAATGCAAAACTTGAAAAGACAGCAAAATGCAACAGCAATATTTTATTGAAACATGTTTTACAGTTTTTTTCAGTCGCTAACAAGCGTTTGTCCAAACAGTTGTCACATTTGCAAAACTCTAAACACAATTAGCACAGCATCGGTCTGTTGTGGCCATACCATTCACACATTTCATGTCGTGTTCACCCAATATGCAGTCAGTGAACACATTTCCACAATGCTTACATTTTCTTA
>NW_005187746.1:0-8301 GCF_000239375.1 Pundamilia nyererei | reverse complement strand
TTATGCTGCCTCCTAGCCTTTAGTGCCACAGCAGATAGTGCCCTATCCACATGTGACACAAGTATTACAAGTATTTCACACAGCAACACATACATGTTTTCAACTTATTTTAACTTTTACTTATTTGTCTCCATGCTGGGGGAGCTGCTTCTGCTTAGCTCTGCTGGGAATCCTTAAAGCTGTTTGGGACTTCCAGTCAGCAAAATAATCAACCATAAGGCCACCCCTATAAAAGACATTCTGGAGGCGCCAGATGGTTTCCTGTGTCAGCTGAAACACACATTATACAACTTATGAATCGTGTCTTTGTTGCTGTTTTGGTTTGGGGGGGTCAGTAGCCTCACCTGTCCCTGTACTGTGTCTGCTTTATTCTATTTTGCTTTTCAAATCTGCTTTCAGCATAGACACCAGACATTCCCATTGAAAAGATCTTTTTCAATGGGAATGTCTGCCTCGGGCAGAGTCTTCATCAGCAGTCATGTTCAAGCAGGTCTTACTGGATGTTTTGCATTTGGTTTGTTAACTTCAGCCCTGAACTAACATAGTCAGTCTCTGTGTATAACTGAAGCTTCTGATCACTTACGAGCTGAAATGGCAAATCACCATATCATTTATTTCAGTGCTTCACTGCGAGAATCTCCCCATCACTTAATCCACATTTCTATAAGTACATTGCAATAATATGATAATTATGTAAAAGCATGGTTTTCTAGTCTTCTTTTCTCATATTCAAGTATTGCAAGTTATTTAACCGGTGAGAGTAAACAGTGTACTTGAGGGTGAGTTCATATTCTTTCTATGCGAAATCAGAGCAAGAGATTTACAGTTACATTAACATCGTGGGTCCTGTAGCCATTTCTCTCAGGGCGCAGTGTCGGTATAGAGGCCTGCTCTAAAACTGTAATGCAAACACTGCGTGACATTCACACTGCTGGGCGTGGGCATCGAGCAGCAGGCGGGATCGTCTTTGGTGCAGTTCCCGTCGAGCTGCCAGTGGGCAAACAAACAGGTGAGTCCTCAGCCGTGCAGCCGGTCGAGGCTCAGGTTCCGCCCAGCTACAGCAGCTGTCAGGTGTCAGTGCTTCAGTGGTGGGAGCCGTGTGTCGCTAACTCAGCTTTGTCTGTTTACGATATGAGAGGACGGTACAAAATAAATGAGCGCAGGGGCAGACGGGGAGAAGCCGACTCCTCTGCTCCGCTGGGGGACACCGCGGCGGGCTCACCTGTCCCAGGTGCAGCAGTGCGTGATGTGGGAGGCACTAAGAAAGGTAGGCGAGAAGATGTTTTATCTCTGAGGCAGAACATTTATTATTAAAGGACTTTATCGCAGCTCTTGTACTTTTACAGGAACGATGCTGGGCTTCGTTGTTTGTGTGTTTTATCTAAGGAACTCCTAACAGCTTGTAGTAACTTTACAAACTCACCGGACACGTTTTTGGGTACACCTGTTCGACTACTAGTTACCACAGATATCCAACCAGCCAATGATACACTGAGCTACAGAAACACGACTTTAAACGTAGCATGGTCGTCAGATCGACTGTTTGCTGATCTACTGTCAGCGCCTGGGCGTGTGTTGTTTAGAGAGAGCGCTCCAGACAAGAGAAACTATGATGCGATAACAGACATCAGACTTCGAGCTTGGTCCTGCACCATGAAGCCAGGACTTCTTTACGTTTTTGGATTGACCCTAAAATCAGCCTAAACAGTCACATGAAGCTGGTTATCAAACGAGCTGTGGGCCACTTTAGTGTTCAAGTGGCACAAAAACAACCAAACAAACAAGAAAACAGCCACAAATATTTCAGAAAATGTTTTGTTTCTTTGTTTTTATTTCAAATATTGTATAAATAGACTCTTAACTAACTGAAGTCTTTCATTGAACGAACAAGCAAACACACTGGTCCCTGTCATTGTGTTCATATTTAACAAAATCAAACTGCACACATGAGTTTGTGACTCTCTCACTGAGCGAACACAGCCTCAGCATGTTTGTGCTCTCTGCTCATATTGGTTTCAAAAAAGTCCCTTCAAGGGCCAAACTGCCTTACATTTATTCACATCGGTATACGGGCCACAAGTAGGGCCGACATGGGCTGCATGTGGCCCCCGGGCTGCGAGTTTAAGACCGCTGTACTAAATTCAGATTTCTGCAGCGCATCCATGTGAAGAGGGTGATGTTGGCAGCATGTGGCCAATCTTAAAGGGTCGTTTAATGGATCATACAACCTTTTTTTGCACAGATAGTGATCGCCTACTCCAGAGAGGTTAGCAAATGGTGATTGGAAATCTATAAAGAATCTAAATATATAATAGTCAGATATAACACTGTGGTTAATTATTAATCTGGGGGCACAGAGTGGTAAAATAAACATTTTATTTCCAGTGAATTATTTTAATACTGAGCTCTCAGTCCTGCCGTAGACGTCTATGGTGACAGGTCAGAGCTCTGACACTTTAGCCTGCATCCATTTAAACGTTGAAGCTTACTGTTCCACAGCCCGATAAAGGAGGCATGGAAACTGGAACAAAGTTTGGAATTCTAGAGTCCTGACAACCCTGCTAAAAACAGGAATGTGAGGATTCACTTCACTCATCTAAAGGTGTTGTTTAAATGGGACCTGCTTCGTTCTGTGTGCATGTTTGAGGAAAAGACAAAAGCAAAGTGCAGGGAGCTGAGCTTGTGCAGGTTACACTGTGAGCCACTTTACTCTTATCAGTCTGTGTTATGCTATTTATTTATTTTGTTTGCTTCAATGCATTTTATTGAGCTTTTTTTCTCTTTTATTGCAACTATATTTAGCCTTGAAAAACATATTTCATTTGATTGTATTTACTTGAGCTGCGTTTATTCTTTCTCTTTGACTGAGCTCTTTTCATTTCGGTCTTATTTTGAAAAGTTCTTCAAAGCTCTTTTCATTTCGGTCTTATTTTGAAAAGTTCTTCGACTCTATGCAGGCGTATATGTTGTAGGTTCTGTTGACTGTTTTGGCATCTGTAATGCAGAAGTTACCCGTCATTTAAACCTGACGCTATACTGTGTTGATGATACACTGACATTCAGATAGGTGTCATACAGTAGGTGAAGCACGGCCACATCTTACAGCTACAAGTCATTATATGTTAAATATGACACTGTTGAGTGTTAAATGATCACTTTTGACAGTGTTATATTTTTTAAAGTAACCTAGTCAGAAGATTAACAATGGCTAACACTGAGCAGTGCTGGTTTTCTAACATTTTGAGTTACTTTCCGGTGTTAGAAAATCAGCACTGCTCTGTAGAGAGCTGGTTCTGTGTCATGGCGCCACAGCAGTCTGATCCTTCATGTTTTCCTGCAGGTGCCAGACGTTCCATTTATGGTAACGACAAGGTCTACCTCGGAGTCCGTGTCAGAATGCCAGTAAAGGATCTGCTGAGAAACATCCGCCTCACTCAAGGCTGTGGCCAAGATTTGAAGGTAGGCTTGAGGTTCAAAACACACGCGTACAATAAAAGTGTGACAAAGATACAGCCGCACAGAAACACATTTCACTGCTTGGAAAAGGAAATCTTGTGTTTTCTGAAATCATAGTGAGGTTTACAAGTTCCCCCAAACGCTGCACCAACTGAAGCCAAGGCAAAATAAGAAAGTGCGTGTAACATGTGACATGCTGTAGTCATCAAATGTGAGATTATCACAACAGCGTCTTAATAACTGATAACTGCAGGCAGCAGCACACAACCGGCTGCCGATCACGCCCGTTTTATCCTCAGGTAGAGAACTGATCATAATGTGCAGCCGAAAACTGATCTAATGTATCGTCTGCAGCGTGAGCTCACTTCTCAGACGGCACTGTGGTGGTGCTGGCTGTTTATGAGCTGAAAGTAAAGGTTCTGTTAATCATGCTTAAAGAGTGAAAGTGGCTTTGCATTAGGTTCACTGTAGGTTCAGAAAGATACTGCATGAATAGGTAAAAATTGGACTTCTGTATAAGTTCTGTATAGTATTATATTTAGATTTATATTCACACTGACGCACTCTTTGTTTTTATCCCTTCATCATCCAACTGTGTGAATGCAGGACAGATGCAGCAAAACAGCCAAAGGTCAGTGCAATCTTTATTTAACGCGGCAGTGTGCACCACGGAGGAGGTCGTGTGTTGGGTTGGTTGGCTTCTTTGCACGAAAATGTTGGCAGTGGTGGGGTTAGCCTATGTTGGATGGATGTGCGTCATCTCATGCGTGATGTTAAGAGAATTTTCCGTCGTGGCAGATTTATAGTGTTGTTTGGGGGTGTTATGGTGTCACGCAGGCTTTTGGGCCTGGCTTAAGAAGAAGCCAAACATCCTGCGTAGAGGTGTGCTGACTTATACTTGACTCTTTGTTCCTCAGGAGACTTAAAACGAGCTAAAACGAGCTCCAGGCGCCGAACTGTCAAGGTCAGTGTTATAAAAGACAGAACTCTGCTCCACCCAGAAGGTTTCAAAGTGCAAAGCTTTGGTATGCTGTAAGCTACATGTCATTTTGAAGAGCAGCTCAAATACTCTGCAGTACTCTTTGGCTTTCAGACACAACAGCCGTCACAAAGCCTGGAGGAGCTGTCAATCATCGTCGAAGTACTGGAAGAAGATCTCAGGACTGGCAGCAGAAACCCATTGTCTCCCCCACCCCTGTCCCCCACTGATCCACCAGTTTCTCCTCAGCTGTCTCCAACTGGTAATATGTTTTTTAAAGCTACTCCTTAAAGTGAGACTGTGACTGGCAATTACTTCCACCCTTGATGTACCACGCTGTCTCCGCTCGGTGCAGGACTTAACGGTGACGAGTACGATGAAATCATTCCCAGCCCCCCGTCCTACATGACCTACTCTCCAGGCACAGCAGAGTACCACCAGACCCCTCCTGGCTTCATGTTTCCCAGCTGCCCGCCCTCGATCTTTGGAATTGTGAGCAAAAATGGTGAACAAAGGCAGGAGTGGTTTGGTCCCAGGAATTACAGTGAATATAACGTGAACGGCGGCGCTTTCTTCTGGACACAGCTGCAGAAAGAGGAGGGCCAGCTGAGGGATGTCTGCGATGCAGAACTGCTGTCCGCTGATGAGCATGGCAGGACGTAAGTTTGATAGAAGACTGTCTCTGTATGTATGTTAAAGGTAATGGCCACCAAAGAGGAGGCGCTTTTACTGTTCACCTTGATTGGACGCCCACGAGCAAAAAAACTAGCTGAAATTTTCAGGAGACACAGAGGTGAAATGAAACTGCAGTAATGTACAGTATGAAATATAAATGTTGTTGTTGAACATTAAGTCTCATACATCTATCCTAGCAGAGCATCTACTGCCCAGAACTATTTCAAAAAAGAGCCCTGAGGGTAAATTATTCATGTGGACCAGATCGGGGTTAGTCAGCCGTCGTTATTGCACGGCTGCAGATTACTTTTTAACTTTTTAACAAACTAGAGCATTTAAGCTAGCCAACACATGTCATTAGACTAATGCTACAGTTATTTTACAAATATAAAAACGACTGAAGAATTAAGAGTCAAAAAGGAACCAGACGATACTACGACTCGTTTGTCCTCCTGCAGTGGTAGGCAGGTTAAATCGTCCACTGTCTCTCACCTCGCACCGACGGCTGGGCTGCACGGTCCTGCACACGCAGTCGTTCCAGCTTTTACTGCAAAGGGACAGATTTTTACTACACTGTAAAAAAATTGTAATTGTAATCTAAAAGTATTTTACTGCGTATTTTACAGTTTTGTACTGTTTTTCTTGAATATCATTAAATTCACATAAATAGACTGATTTTACATTTTTACTGGTGATGGTCAGAGGGCAATAGTAAAGTGGAATTGTAAAGCGCTTTGAGGGTCTCATAAAGCGCTATATGAATGCAATCCATTATTATTCAAACCAACTGTTAACTGTATATTTCTGTACATTTAATGGTAAATGGCCTGTATTTGTACAGCGCTTTACACACCCAGTCATCCACACATTCACACAGTGCTGATGACGCTACATTGTAGCCACAGCCACCCTGGGGCGCACTGACAGAGGCTTTAAGTATATATTGCTGCATTCATTGACCTTGTTTATAGGTAATTTCATTGTTTAATCACATTAAATTGTTCCTAATTTAATGTTTAAAAGCACGTGAAAAGGCAAAATCCCATGTAAAATTAGGGCAACAAACTGTATTGTCATTACTGAAAATAACCGTATTTTCATGGGAAAGTTTTTTTCTGGTATTATTTTGGCGCCCCAGCTGCTGGGATATTACTGTTTTTTAGGATTTTTTTTTACGGTGCAGAGAACCTTATGCTGGAGCTGACAGTCGAAACTGTGCATGTACAGCTGTGGTCAAAAGTTTGCATCCAGTGATCATGGGCAGGAATGTCATGGACGTTCTGGGCTTTTAATGATTTCTTTTGAACTATTGATTTTTAAATTAATAGTTAAATTTAAACAAGAGCTGGGGACACACGTTTGAATTTATTTGGGATTTTCTCTAATCCACACAGGATCAAAATATGCATATACCCCCCATTAATACTTGTCCCTTAGCATGTTCACCCTCAGTGACATCCGTTTGGCAGACATTAATGAGCTTCTGGATGAATACTTGCTCACTCTGTTTGGCAGATAACTATAAATCTCTTGTCTTAGCAGCAAAAAGATAGATGCACTGGAAAATCAACAAATGTGTCATTTAGAAAAAATCTGTATGCGTTTGTATTGAGGTAATGGGCCCTTTTCAAAGTAAAAGTTTGAGCTTGTTGGCTACACTAACATAATGTACTGTTTTTTTTATCATTGTGTTGACATAAAGGTAGACAGAGCCACTGTCTAACTTCAGCTTGTGATCTCACCTTTAAAAAATCCAGATGGTGCTTTCTAAACTGCAAATTTCGTGTCTTCTGCAAAGTCAACAAGCTGCCAGCAAATTTCTGTTTGGCAAAGATTCATGAGATCTTCTTCTTTCATCGCTCTCTCTTGTTTTTTCAACCATGTACTTACGGGATCCTGTAACTGATGTCTCAGAGCTGTGCTGAAGGACTGACTTGCAAAACCAGCCTTCAACTAGTTTGGTCACATTTGTTGTCGTTCAACATTTAAGTTCCTTTTTTTCAAAGGGCGTTTTGACATGCTGGAAACTCACGCTCGGTTTTTGTCTTCTGCTGTTACTTACATTCACCAGGGCACTGCTCTAATTAGTCTGCTGCAAGGAGGACACAAAGAAGCTCACTCAAATGTGCAGAAGTCCTTGGACACAAGACAAACTTTCAGTTTACACAGACACAGCTCCAGTTACATTTGCATTTATTGTATTTCATGTATTCGATGTTCGTGTATGAAAATGTTTTTTGTTAAAGAATTTGTCAGACCACAGGAAGAGTAGCTGCCGCAGAAGCTGATGGAGATCTTAATACACAAACAAATAAAGTGTCCATAACCCACCTTTACCCATTTCTGTAGCCCTGTGTCAGTAAAAACTTGAATCGCTTATTTGTGTTTCTCCTTCCAGAATTCTTCACAGAGTAGCATGTGTTGGAAAGAGGGCTCTGGGCTTTGCCATTGCTAAAAGGATGGCCACATTCAACAGCCTGGACCTAAAAGACTCAGATGGCATGGTAAACAGATTTCTATTTTTATGAATATTACAACTATCTGTTGCTTTATACAACATTTCCCTCCAGTGTTTTACAAGCCTGGCAACATGTCAGGCATCATTTTTCTTTGCTTTTAAGCCTGTAACCAGTAAGTTAGCTAACACCACAACGTGACCAGTTTATCAGCAGTACTGGGACTAATAACAGCCAATAAATGAAAATGACAATTGAGTGTTGACATTGCACAGTTTGTCTAACGGGGGAAATCTGCAGTTTACCTCTTGACAACCTGTCGTTTAGAACACTTACAAAAAACAAGTAGTAGCTAATCCAAGCTAATCTGAGCTGATGTAAAACACATGGTAGGTGATGATAATGGTTCATCTGTTTCAAAGAAAAAATACCAGCCAGTATATCAAAATATCAGATTTTTAATCCACCAAATATTGCTATTGGCCTTTGAAATCCTGCATTAGCTAATGTGTCCTCGTGGTTTTCCCTGTTAGCCATGTGCAGATAACAAGCACGGGGGATAAAGACGTTTAAAATATGAACTTAATACTGTGTCACCTGTTCAACTAAGATTCTTCCAGCCCGTTCTCCCTCCTGGGGCGTAATATGATGACGATTTGTCACGTCCCACGGCATTCCTGAGGAGCGCGACAGGTGACCGCCCATGTTTTTGTTTTTTTTGTTTGTTTGTTGTTG
>NW_005187745.1:495405-496890 GCF_000239375.1 Pundamilia nyererei | reverse complement strand
CTAATATTAATTGCCGATACAACCAATAATTCTACCTCACAGAACAGCGAATCATTTAGCTTACAGCTAACTGATTATTTTTATTTGTTTACAGGTGAAATCAAAGTCTTTTAGATCATTATGTTAAATAAAGGTCTTTATTTATTTATTCTGCGTGCGGGGCGGGTCACAAAACGAGTTTCAGTCTGAGTGGAATATTTAGCGGTAAAAATAAATAGGCAACGCGAAAAAACGCGTGAGAGTCAGTGAACAATGAAAAGAAAAGACCGTGAGGGAAAAGGTGGAGGGTCAAAGATGAGAGATAGAAATCGGTGGACGTACATCAGCTGCAGATAGTTCTACTTCTTTCACATTCTGGCGCAGATTTATAAAGACTGTTATTGTTATGAATCACCGTTTAACGAGGACTTTCTGCAGCAGGTGATGGTTGTGACTTATGATTTGTTCTTTCTTGTGACAGGCTTGAAGCTGAAATGAATGGACACACAGGTTCCACTCCGCTGTATGTCCTGCCTCTGGGTTCCTGGTTTCGTTTCCATCTCATCAACGACCAGACTGACGGACTGGCTGTGATTCTTTATGGTGGCAGAGAGAAGCTTGTTCAAGTATTCCCAGAGAGAATAATGACGAAGTTCTTTAGGAACCCAAGGTAAAAAACAAAAACAAACAAAAAACAAAACTTGGATGCTACATTTGCAGAAATGTAAATATGTTTTTGTGTTTTGCCCGAATCCGCTAAGGATCTTTATGAATATTACATTTCTCTTTGATGTAACTAGCTTTGCAATATTTGCATCGTTATTGAACGTTTGATACCTTAAAAATAAACAATGAACAATAAAACAAACATTTAACGAATATACAATATTTTATTACAAATCTGAGCTTCGTGTTTAAAGTCATATTATGCAGTATAACTAGGGTTAAATCACTTTAACAGAATTTAAACGTATTCAGTTTAAGTTTGTAAATTAAATAAATCGAACACAAGTTTGTTCAGTTAACCTGACTTGAATAAAACTTTCAGGTAAAAGTATTGAAGCACAACAATGATTTGTGAATAAGGTGTCGGCAAAGGGTACAATGATGGGTATAATGTTGCTCTTGAGTGGTTGCTGCTGCTCCTGATACTGCTGGAGGGCAGGGCTGTGTTGATTTGAGACTGCAGACACAGTCCATATAGGAGAGATGGTATATCATTAAACCAGTGTTATGAGATAATAATAAAATGCAAAGATTAGTGACAGCACTTGGAACCATATATGGTATATTGCCTTATAAGGCAACAGATTTAAAAAACTGAGGGAAATAAACTGGGCTCTGCCTGTGAATCACTCTTTGCCTCTCTTCCTCCTTCCATCTCCTCATCTCATCTATCACTCTCCACTCGCTGTCCATCTGAGAACAAGGCACAGTTTGCTGTTGCATTAATCTATTATTTAATTATCCACACTTAACAAGCGCCTATAATCCATAATAAAGTAA
>NW_005187745.1:492902-494190 GCF_000239375.1 Pundamilia nyererei | reverse complement strand
CAGGCGCACCTCGCAAACGGAGGCTGCCCTTCCTCCCAGCAAATGGGCGGCAGAAAACCGATCGGTGCCTATGCCGTTACCAAAATGCGCTGGCATGACGTCGGGACAGCATGAGTACGATAAACGTTTTCAAAACGTGTTCATAACGCTTGTGTTAACAGATTTGTCCAAATTTAAAACTAACATTTTAACTAACTAAATAAATAATTCAGCTCCGGTCGCCTCTCTTCGGAGTCAAACTTTGTACCGTCTCTGGGAGCCGCTAGGATCCATCCTCCCGAGGTACAGCTAGAGCCCCGAGGGTATGAATGTACGCGACTGTGAGACAGAAAGCACCTACATAGAAAAAGTGCGTTTGAATGAGGCAAGTTGTATAAAGCACTTTGAGCCAAAGACGTAGATTTGGCATGGACAGAAGGGACATGCCCCCACCAATATCCACCGATTATTGAATTGTCCCCACCAATACTCTCTTCGAGTAAAGAAAAACAAACCCGATAGAAAGAAAGAAAAAGATCTGTCAACGTCTCATTCAGCCAGCGGTGCAGAAAGAGTTAAATTACGTTCTCTACTGGAGTCCTACCTCATGTGACAAATATGGCCAATGTGATTGGCTGTGCCTTTCAGGGAGCTCTGTTTAGTTTTAGCAGCGGCAAACCTGCGCTGCGAGGACCTGCAAGGAGGAGGATGGCAGCAAAAAGCAGAGAACCTGGATATAAGAAAGTATTTTTCAAAACCTGTAAGTTACTTAAAGTCAAATTCACTCATAAAATGTGTCCGTCATAATAACGTTACAGGCTATGCTGGGCCATACATGCCAACATCCCGATTTTTCCGGGAGAATCCCAAATTTCAGTGCCCCTCCCGAAAATCTCCCCGAGCCACCATTCTCCCCAATTTCTCCCGATTTTCCAACAAAATTGAAAAACCATGTCCCAGACTGGCCCAGCCAATTCCAGTTTCCAACAATGGCTACTGCAGCTACTTAGTTTTAATATTACTCTTATTTCTCTTTCTGGGTCGCAAAATAAACTTTTAACATATTTTCAGGCGAGAATGTAGCTGTGTAAACTTCAAATAACTTAAACATGTTATTGTTTGGCCTTTTTCTGTGTTTTATTTGTTCATGAGTAAATCTGTTTGGCTGCGATTAAAGTTATTAGATTAGATTAAATAAAACTTTATTAATCCCTCGGTGGGGTTCCTCCGGGGTTTTCACACAGCTGAATAAACATCAAACAGAAAACTGATTAAACAGAAGTGTGAGATGGTCGAGAATCTACGCCAG
>NW_005187745.1:491132-492033 GCF_000239375.1 Pundamilia nyererei | reverse complement strand
ACCAATGCCAAAACCAAATCTACGCCCTTGTTTTGAGCGATCACGGTAGATGAAGCCACTATACTGCAACATACTCACTGTGTATGATTAGCCTACTACGGCAGTGGAAAATAGCGCCAAAAAGGGGCAGGTGCTAATTTTTATTGATTGATTTAAAAAATTTTTTTTTTTTTACATTTTTTACGGCTTGGGAAAACTGTAAAGACTGCATTTTAGTTATAAACTTTATATAAAGTTTGAAACTAAAATTTTTACTACACCTAGTTCCTTGTGCGTAATCAAAATCTTTTAGATTATTATCTTAAACGAAAAAGGGAGAAGGACGATGTCTGTGGCTTAGGTGGTTTTCTGATCCAACTGATTGGAAGGTTGATGGTTCGATCCTTGGCTTCCCCAGACTGCAAACATAAGGTCACAGGATCTCCGTTAGCATCTCTTCTATCTGAGAGGAAGTGGGTGAGGTACAGTATAAGCGCCATATAAGGATTTTTTCAACAGGTCTGCTTCTCTCTCACTATCGGTCGGCACATCTAAGCGGGGTCGATGAAATTAAACTGGTGCGCATAGACAGAGAGAAGAGTATCCTTGAGAGAAGGATCAGGATATAATTATCTTCTTCAGTTAACAAATGTAAGTAACTTGAGGATGAAATGTACCGGTTGCTAATTTTGGTTGACTTTTGCCTGTTAGCTGCTCCAAGTTGCGTCAGTTTTACTCGTTTAAAAGTCCTGCAGTGTTTTTTTGGACGCTTCTTCATTATTGTTACTTCAACATAAGGAACCGTGTGAGCATCATTATGATAATATAATGATCATTGTTCTATGCACATATAAAAGTCTGGGATATTAAACTGTGATAGGTGTAGTCACCGAGGAAAATAGTCTGGGATAACAGGCTACTT
>NW_005187745.1:488493-489759 GCF_000239375.1 Pundamilia nyererei | reverse complement strand
CAAACAGACTAGGACCGCCACTGTGTATCAGTACTGATAAATGATCAGAATTATAATATTTCTGACTGTCTGAGGCAAAATTGAATCGAATCAGGACTTTGAGAACCGGAATCGAATGGATTATAGAAATCAGCGATGATACCCAGCCCTATGTGAGTAGCCTAGGCCCGACAGAAGAGGGTGTAGCTGTGGGTAACAAGAAAAGATGAAAAGAACTATTGATAACTTTTTTGTTAAGGCCTGATCCATCTGAAATTCATAGGCAGTGATCTGACACGGAGCCATCAATCTTTCAACGCAAAAAAGGACAGTGTATCCAGAAAACACTGCGCAAGTGTCCCCTCTCCCCGCTGCCTTTCAGCAGCAGGCAGCAGCAAACAGGTTGTCAGAGGAGGCCGAGATGATGATTAAGTTGAACATTTTCTACAATATTGCGAAAGAGTGCACATGTGAAACTGCACAAAACTTTGAGTGTGCACTGATGTAACCGTGGGGAAAAAAAGTTAGTCTCTAACCCCGGCACACACTGTGTGGTTTGGAAAAGCTTTTTAGCATTGCTCTTTTGTTGTTTAGTTGCCCTTAGCCACCACGGAGGTATGTCTTAGTTCCCCTTTTGGGTCACTCAGGGTTTTTCTTCCTGAGCACCATCTGAGTGATTTGCGGCAAAAGTGCGGCACACTTCACTTCTTCCACCGGCTGAGACAAACCTCAGTGACGATTATAAAGGCTGAAATAGAAGAAATAAGAAACGGATAATTATCGTCAGCATTGTCAATAAAGGTAAGCTGTACAGACTTTGTATTTAAAATACAAACACTTGAAGGCAGCTGACTCACAGCATGTAGACTTCACAATGTTTTGGTTTTCAAATCATGTTCATAATGACTGTGTTAACAGATTTTTCTAAATTTAACGCTAAAATTTAAACTTCAAAAATAAAATAAAATATTCATTTCAGTTCACCTGTTTTTGTAGTAAAACTTTGCACCATCTCTGGGAGCTGCCAGGAGCTAGAAAAAGCTCCTCTACTGAAACAAACCGAGTGTGTATGATTACGGCAGTGGAAAATAGTGCAAAAGGGGCAGGTGCTAATTTTTATTTATTAGTATTTTATTTATTTATTTATTTATTTTATTTATTTATATTTTAAACATTCAGGGACTGGTGTCTGCGAGTCAATGACATCCGATGAGTCCAAAGCAACTTGTTTCATTCAAAAACCTTTTTTCTGTGTAGGTGCGTTTAGTTGATGCTCACATGTCAGTC
>NW_005187745.1:476442-478441 GCF_000239375.1 Pundamilia nyererei | reverse complement strand
ATCATTTTAAGTGGGGGAACTTGCACAATCGGTGGCTGACTAAATACTTTTTTGCCCCACTGTAGGATGGTTTGTCAGAACACCGGTATTTGCCAGAAACTGGGTCCATGGCCCGGGGGTTGGGGACTGCTGCATTAGACAACTATAGAGCACCTTAGAAGCTGACCTGTTTCTTTAATGGGTGTTTGGGCTGTTTGCATTTGGATCAGTGGATCAGTGATCGTGTGCTCAGGAGACACCCAACATCCCCTGCTTCAAAATAATCTCTGCCAACTTTAACAAGACATTAGTTTAAGTGTCACAGAATCGATAAATATATAGTAGTCAGAATAATCAGTCGTGTTTTTTTCTGAACTGATGAAAGACAAAAAGCACATTCACTTTACACACAGCTACAAGGTTAAGTTGTGTGGATGTTGGTTATTTAAGGTGTCACGTGACCAGTGGAAGGTAGTTGACTTCTCAGTGGCTCAGAAAAAGGCCTGTTAAGCTTGTGATCTATTAAATATATCCCACCCCCATCTAAGAACAAATCTGAAGAGCAGTTTCAGCAACAGGTTCCCACAACCTCGCTGTCTGAGGGAACGTTACAGGAGGGCATTCCTTCCCGCTGCTATCAGACTCTTTAATTCATCCACTTGGGTCAGGTCCACACATGTGGAACAGAATTAATCACGCCTCACTGCACCCTGTCACTTTTTTACACCATGACATATATTTGTCCACATACTTGTCCTTTTATACTTATATGTTTATTTGTAGCTATAACAAGATAGGTACAAAATAGATACATTTTTATCAATTTATCTTAATATTTATCATCAATATCTTTGTTGCTACAGTCATTTTGTATGAGTGCTTGATGTTGGTTGTATATTTGCGCGCGTCTGGTTGTCAGTAGCAATTTTTCGTTTTTGATGTACGTAACCAAGATTGTTAACATTTGTAATTGTATTTATAGGTTCAACATTCCCGAAGGCTTAATGACCTGCAGTTAAAGCCATGGGCAGTAGTGAGAAAAAGACAGGTTGTCTTGGGAGCACACTGTAACTGCACAGCTGGCCTTGGTGAGAGCTGCTCGCATGTGTCAGCTGTGTTGCTCAGCACATGGCAGCATACCGGTGGAAAAAAGAAGAGATAGCTGTTACATCTAAGAAGTGCAAGTGGGCCATACTAAGTGAGGAGTCTTCAAAGAAAGTTGAGTATCAGCAAAGCAAGGACATCATTTTTAACAACTCTAAACAAAATAACAAAGAGAAATCTGCAAAAGATCATCCTGGCCTCTCAGCTTTCCCACCTCTGACTGCTGCAAGACCAACTGTATCATAACCTCTGCCAATGCTGCACACAAGTGGGGAAGATCATCGAACCTAAATTAAAATTGCTATGCTAATGCTATTTTTGTTATTAATATAATTCAGTGTTTTATATAGCACCTTGCTACTGAGGCAAGTGGCTAGTTTGTAGAGTTTGTTCAGTGACAAAGGCAATAAAACTGTTTTTCTGATTTTGATTCTGATCTGTATCTGTCAATCAGGAATATGAAATGTGGTTAGTGGAAATCATTTGAGATGGATGTGAAGATCAAAAAATAGTGAGCATCTGCCATTCTCTTATTTTGATATTTGTAGGACAAGTAAAGCTTTCCCTTCGAAAGTCAAGTCACAATAAGCAAACAAAAAGTGAGAGTTAATAATGTGTATTTGTTGTTTGAGATCATCAGTCACATCATTTTCATTTACATCACTGGAAGGGCACCACAGATTCAGATACATTTGTAAGCGCACAACATGCACCCACAATCTTGTCTAGATAGGTCACATCATTTTCTTTGTCTATGTCTGTGAAAGTTATGGGGACAGTGCTTTGCAAGATCATGTACTGTTGACAGAGAACTCCTATTACTCTTTTATATGTATCCTGAGAGAAGCTAGACATCTGGTGTTCTGTGAGAACCATGTTCTTTGATTTCTCCAGTGCCTTCAACACTTTTCTTCCC
>NW_005187745.1:474043-475379 GCF_000239375.1 Pundamilia nyererei | reverse complement strand
TTTATTTTATTCTATTCCGTACAGTTGTGTATGGTATTTATTCTTATTATATTCTAATTTTTGTTTCATTCACTGTCCACTTCCTGCTGTGACAAAACAAATTTCCCACGTGTGGGACTAATAAAGGTTATCTTATCTCATCTTTTCCATCCAGAGGAGATGAAACAAATGGAACCTTGAGGTCAAATTGCAATTAAATATTTTACTGTGTGATGTAACTTGTACAAGGAGTAACACTGAGCACTGGCTAGCAATCTACTCGGTTTCTCTAGAACTATTTCTAAACGATCTATGATGCAAACAGTCTTCTCAAAGCTGCTCTTCCGAAATGCACATGGCAGAGATTGTCTTAGGGATTCTCTGTCAGGCCACAACACTAGACTTGGCACCAGTCTACAATGCATCACACTGATACAGTGTTTGAAAAGCTTTTAAACAGTGGTTGAGTCAATTTTGAAATAAAAATCCAAAAAGTCAAAGGACAAGTTTATTCAAAGCTTCATTAACGTTGACATGTACTGCTGAAAACATGTTTAACAAGATTTAAGTTGGAGAAAAGGAGCCACAAAACGAAAAACTGTAATGAGAATTGTATATGTTGGTAAACCAGTAAGAACATCAACCCTTTAATCATCATTATGGAAGCTCATTTCATTCAGTGTAGTGTTACTCGTTTTTTCTTTCAGCAACACATTTTCAGTCCTAAGAGCTTGGCAATCTTGCTCAAGAGACTGGAGGCGTTTACCACATGTTTCAGTGTTACATAATAGAACATTCTCATGGAGAACAGGCTGGACATCATTTCCAGGTTCTTCATTGGTGAAGTCCTTCAAAAGCTGTGAGATGGGAGTTTGGTCTGCAGTAGGATTCTTGCTATTATCTTGGGGATATTCACTTGGTTGACTGGTGAAAACACAAAAGAAGTATAGTAAGAGAGGTGTTAAGATGTAAACCGCATTTGTATCCCCAGAAACACTTCCGTTGTGTTTTTTCCTATTTGTGTTTTCGTTTTTCCTATTTCCGTTGTGTTGGACCAAGACTGTTTTTTTGAAGACAGATTTCCTGTACAATTTTGGAGAGTAAGACATACATATGGAAAGTCATGTATAATCCGGATTATGCATAAACATGTCAGATTTATGAATCTGGAACATGTCAGATTCACAAAGGTCACAATCACAGAGGTTTGTTTGCTGTTTTTCAACAAACTTCTAAAGTGAAACCTGAAAATCTGAAAAGTGACAATTACAAACTCTTGAGTAAATCAAGTGAATACTTTTCGGGATGTCCATTTCATAAAACAATGTCTTGTAAAACACTGCCACCCAGTGGTGAA
>NW_005187745.1:452790-472502 GCF_000239375.1 Pundamilia nyererei | reverse complement strand
ATACCAAGACCCCCAAGAGAACCCCTGACTGAATTTTTGTTGGTCACCAGCGTCCGTCTGAGCAGGTCATAAAACCCTCGCTGAGCACTTTTAAACGTGGGGTTGGCCATTGCTGCTTTTTAGTTGGCATGGAAAAAACTTGTTCTACACGCGGAGTGGAGTATGCAAACAACCAGGTAAAATGAAAGGCCGTTCAGCTGTAACACCAGCACTCTAATTGCAGCAGACCCTCCTCAGTCATAACCAAGAGAACTCGCCGCTTGGCAAGTTGCAAGACCAACGACCCGTCCCCGCTGAGCCAGTCCAGACTTAAACTCAGGTCTGTTTGACGCCTTTGTTCGATCAGAAACATGTGCTGCATATGTTTTTTTTCTGGCTAAAACTATTTATTTTATTTTTTAATGCTCTAAACTGTGAAGTTTAGCTCCTACGTTGTTTTTAAATAGTTGGTGAGTACAAATACTGTCAGCTCTCATTAAAATGCACTGATGTGAGTTCTGTGTTGACCCGCAGATCTGTGGTCTCTGCTGGTGATCTGCACTGTTCTACAGCAGGCTCTACTGCACATATCGCTGTAACCACAGCACAGGGGCTGGTACTTTTTTTTTTTTCTTTCTCTACATTTCAGAGTCAAACTTGGCCTAAAACTAAGGAGTTTGTCGTTGTTCTTGAGTTCAGTGTATAGAGTCAGATTTTTGAATAAAGTGTTCCTTATGTGACCTGAGGTCCTGCGGTTTAACAGATTCTAGACATTGTTGATGTTTTTCACAAGTCAAGTGTTTCTCTTCATAGATGGTGAGCTTTTCTGAAGAGACTAAAGATGACATTAACTGGGACATGCTGGATGACGTGGCGCGGTGCCAGATTAAGAAGCTCTCGGTAGGAGAAGGCTCACTTCATTACAAACTGTACATAGAAACTCCATTTGAAACTTATGTCACTTTTCAGAGTCTGATAGATTATCTGTCACAGCGGAGTGGCTGTGACAGATGACTGAAGAAACCCAAATATCCCCGTGTCCAGGATGTCTGTCCAGATGGAGCTCAGAAACACATTTAACTTCAAGAAGTTTCTATTATACATGTTCAGCTGAACAGTGTATTTACAATGCATTTGTGTGGGTTTTAAAACTAATAAAAAAAGATTTTAAGTGTTAATTCATGTCTAAGTGCCAAATTATTTGTATGATGGTATTTCAAATGTGCAGTTGAGGTGTTTGTTTTTCCTTAAATGTACCACGTGGAGTAAATGTTGTGTAATAGAAACCAAATGGGGACCAGTGTTATTGGGTAATTAACCTATTTAGGAATGTCTTTACAGTTTTTTTTTTTTTTTTACAGACGCTAGGACACATTTCTTAATACTTGGGTCACGTTTGCAAAACTCCTCACACAGTGAGCACAACAGAAGTCTATGTGGGCTAAACTGAGGACCAGTTATCATTGTTTTGGCACAAAATGCATTCAATGACTACATCTCTCAAATTTCATGAATTATCTTCACTCAGACACAACAACTGCCAAAAATCTTTGTACGGACAGGACATTTTGCATGTGCTTACATACTGTTTTCAAAACTGTTAAACTTGGCCAAATGGAGAAGACAGAGTAGAATAGCATTACTATTGTATGTGTATCAGTGGATGGTGTGTATACAAATTCTTGTATTTTGGGATTACTTAGTGCAAAAAAATAAAAATACATAAACAAATATTAACAAATTCTGCATGATGTCTGATTCATTCCAGTAACATATGTTGAAATTATAAACAGAGATGTGTCCTTGTTTTACACAAGAAAACACTGTAATGCTACATGTTGTTAGTGTTTTTTAGGTCATTGTTTTGTGGGTGACAAAGGGTGTTTGTCGGCTGTCAACCTTTGCTAGTGTTCTGGAAGAATGAGTTTGAGACGTGAATAAAGTGTTTTGGTAGTTGTAGTGCATTTTGAATGTGAAATTAACTGCTTTGCCAAGCTGACGGTCAGTTAGGAGGATTGTGTGAAGTGTTTTGCAAAAGTGACCTAAGTATTGGGAAATGTGTCCTAGCGGCTGTAAAAAAAAAAAAAAAAAAAACTGTAAATGCCATCAATGTGCAGGTTAAACTGAAGGTAGTATGGGCTAGCCCATGCCTAGGTAATGGCTTACACACATTTCATGATAGTAAAACTAAAAGCAAGTATTAGTCCCCAATAACTTGATGCAAACTCTGAACAGATTTCACACGTTTATACTGAAGCAAGCACAGGTTTATTTTTCTAGATAAATGATTTGTATGATAATTGTGGAGAATGAAATTGCGCAATAAAAACTATTGCGCAGTTCAAGTTTCTCAAGTTAATAAAATGTACTTTCTTGGTACTGTGGAATTACATATTTCAGGTTCTGTGCTAATACATTTGAGATTTTAAAAAAATATAAAGTAAAAGTTTGCATACAAAGCTGTCAAATATTGCCACAAAATTCAGAATATTAAGCTTTAAATTGTAATGGATCACTACAGGGATTCCATCTCCACCTCCATGGGCTCCTCCCTCTGTCCCTGTGTAGAAGAGCTGGAGGATGTGGTGTAGGTGCTGCTGTCTTCAGATGCTGGTATGGGAGAGGGCTCGGGAGCCATCCGTGGATAGAAAGGTCCCACCAGCCAGTTGAGTGGCGTGTTGTTGATCAGATAATCCATGACGTTGTCCAGGGACTCTTTCATTTTGCTCAGCTGAACTCTGCTGCTGGTCAACCCTGTGTCTGGCAGGTCTCCCAGCGCCTTAGCTTTGCTGAAGTTGGCGTACACCTGTGAGGCAGAGTAGCCGAGGGACAGCGCCTCCTGCTGGATGTGGTTGGGGAGACCCTGCAGGCTGGAGACGAGGACAAGGCAGGTGGTCTGAAGCTGCTGGGTGAGGGAACGCGCTAGGGTCAAAGTGCGGGACTCAATTACCTGCATAGATGGAGAGGAACAGATCTGAATAAGTTTGCATTATTTTCCCACTTTAATTGAATAAGTGCTGTGTACTCTACCATAAGTGAATCTTATGGATAATATTTTATCTCAATGTAAATCTTTACCTCTGCCTCATGACAGTTCTCGTGGTTTGTACTACTGGACTTCCATGCAACCAGGGAATTCAACTTCTTGTTCACCATCTGGTTAGCACTGTCAATGTTCTTTCTGCCAACCTCAATCTGAAGAAAAACACAGGAAACGTTTATTTATTTATTTTTAAGTCCAAAAGCAGTGAAAGGACAGAATGGCTCTATCATCTGGATAATACAATGAACCAATATTGGCATGATGACTGATGCTGGCAAACAGTGTGGCGTTTACTGATGTCATTGAATGTGTTGTGTCATCGCTTTTTAAGGGTTAAATATTCAAAAATGGTCTAAATACTGTATATGTGACTTTAAAACATACTGGGTGTTTGTATAACGAACATTCCTTTGATATCCAGGAATAAAAGAGTAAATGTCATAACCTCCCCTCCAAAAAACAAAAAGTCCCTTCCTGTGAATCTTGTTCCTTGCTCATTATGTTAGAGAGAGAGAGTGTGTGTGTGTGTGTGTGTGTGTGTGTGGGGGAGGCCCACCAGGTCAACAGTGGAGTTCAGCTCAGAAATGAACTCCATGCAGCGCTGCTTGCGATCTCGTATCTGGACCACGGCTCTGCTGTACGCTCTCTTGCGGAGCTTGGTGGAGAGAGAGCCCAGGCGGACGTAGTAGTTCGGCTCCTTGTTGTCAAAGCTTTTCACAGATTTTGCCTCCAGCTCTGTTATAAGGCAGGGAAACATGGAAAATCCCAGTCAAACAACAAACTATATAAAGTTGTCTTGTTTTTTTTGTTTTTCTTAAAACCTAAAGTGTGGACAAGTGTAAAAACATTAATTGTACTTGTTCACAACCGTGAGAAGAGATCAGTTGAAAGAATCATAGTATCAAGACTGTTTCATAAGCCTCAAAACACCACAGCTCAGCCTGATCAGCTCTTTTTATATGAAGGCACTAATGCAAATTTACACACATAATGTGATCCGGTCAGCTTTTCTGGAAACTGGACCACTAACTGAACTTTGTCACATCTTGTTACACACACAAGTTTAATCTCGCTAGCTTTTATTTGTATTCTGTTTATCTGAAAAACAAACTGGAGACAAATCCACCTTTTAAATTATATGTAAAAAGTAAATCATTAGAAATATTTCCTTAAATATTTAAAGAAAAATCTATAGAGGCATTTTTTTCCTTGTCTTTTGATTCCACTCACCCAGCTCAGCCTCAGTCATAGGTAAATACTGCTCCACCAGACTCTCGGATGTACTCAGGGCTGTGTCGACTCCGCTGCTGATGAGCCGTGCCACTCTGCTCTCCAGGACAGTGCTCACGCTGCCGTTGACGACAGATTTGGTCTTGTCCACCCCACCGTGCACTGCGCCCCTGGTTTTCTCCACAACGCTGGTCAGAGTGTCTGAGACTGTGCCCGTCACGACATCTTTAGCAGTGGTTACTACATCCTTGGCATTGGACACAATCTGGGGAGGTCCACATGCATTTTTATTTTAGTGATTGCAGCAAAGGATGAGTTTAAAGTTTGTGAGGAAACAGCAATTGTGAAAAATGGGACAAAGGTCACGGCTGATAACCGAGGAGATTAGCACATTTCACATTGTGAAACTGAGCTTGCTGATGAATCAATGCATACCTGCTCAGAGGGCTGGTGAAGAATCGGCAGGGTTTTCTCAATCTTGTCCAAACCTTTACAGGCAAGATCATTGGCCATGGCAACTATAGAAGAAAAAAACAAAACAAAAGAATGCTTAAGATTAAATAAAGTAAGTAAATGTTCCTTAAAAGTAAAACAAGTATAAAATCTAAACCGTATCAGAAGCTATGATGCTTATTTCTGCCTGATTATAATAAGTGGGTGAAAGGTCGCAATGCCTCAACGGCCTGACTTGAAAAGACAAAGCGTGACTCAGTTTAATCATCCCTGCAGTTTCACTCTGACCTCCTCCCACCTCTAATACCACGCCTACAGACGGATGAATGGTTCTTACTCTGAGGCTCCAGCTTGTCGATGATGGGTGAAGCAGTGGTGAGAGCCACTGAGGTGATGGTGCGGACTCCTTGCTCCGCGGCCTCACACACAGTCTTGATGTACGGGTGGTTGTCCTTTGTGCTGGAGTACACACTGGACACCAAGCCATAGGTGGAGCTGATCAGAGGAAGGCTGGCGACCCTCTCCACCACACTCTGTAAAGCCAACAGAAAGAAAACAGTTAACGTATAAGTCTCCGAACTCCTTTAAACATTACGGAGAGCTATTTTGTGACGGGCTATCGGCGTAAACCCATGGTTTTTAAAATTGTAAACCACATAAGACATTTGAAAGCATAGTTTCACGAAATGTACTTAAAACTACAGTACCTGAGGGCAAAAACTAACTCACCTGAGTTGGAATAACTTCAGCGGTTGCCATTTCTGTCCAGATAAACCTGCAGACAAAGAAAATGCGATTTAGTTCAAGAAAACAACAAACACGTAGAATCACGACATTTTACAGCAGATAAACTGGAGGTTGTTACTTCCGTATTAGGTTCTTTAAAGTTTCTCATAGTTAGCTACATAATAATAAACGCTCAGGTGAACCTTCTACCGATAGAAAGGCAATGCAACTGTATTAAACAGCAGTTAAAACACATAATGAAACAGATACCAGTGGACACTTACCGAGTAACTTAACTATTTCCAAACGGTCAATGAACTGACTGATACTGCGCGAGCAGGCTGTGGCGGTTTTTATGCGCAGCAGCTAT
Source organism: Pundamilia nyererei (assembly GCF_000239375.1). Lineage (NCBI taxonomy): Eukaryota > Metazoa > Chordata > Actinopteri > Cichliformes > Cichlidae > Pundamilia > Pundamilia nyererei. Next base: position 466,701 of record NW_005187745.1, on the reverse strand, counting down.
CGCGAGATCTAGCCAAGCGCTGTGACGTAGCGTCGCTACTGCTTGTAGGGTAAAGGTAAACGGGGTAAAAGTTTGGTCGGGGAATTCCTCTGAAATCAGCTGTCACATGAGCAGGCGGTGACACAGTTCAGCCCATGGTTTCATCTCCCTTCAGCAGCCATTCAAGTTCAGTGACGACACTTTTTAAAATGTACATATTTTTAATACAACAGCAGAAACAGTGGCTCCAAAGCTGTGAGTAGTCTACACTGAATATGGCTGCACTTCTTTACCATGGGTCCTAGGAAAAGGAAATACATGAAAGCCTCTTGACCTTTTCCCCTACAGTCTCCAAGTACAATACACAAATGACAACGTACTGCCTTTTAAATTATATTTTGTATAAATAATCATAACAGTCAGTGGTCCAGAAGGCTGTTGTTCCTGGTAGTTTGTGGTAATTAAAAAAAAATCCAGACTGTTTGTTTTGGTCATGTGAATCCTTTAAATATAATACCAACTGCAACATTACAGGTAAAACTGTCATTTTAAAAATATTATTTGGCCCCTCTACGATTCCCTATTATATTACATGATATTTTGCTTTAGCGGTTACGCTTCCCAGCAAACGTCTATTTAATTAATCATTTCCAATTATCACAAAGCCAACCTGATGAAAAATATTGTAGCTGTTGGCTTTTGGAGACCCTTTGGGGTCTGAGTGCAGTAAATCAGTCTTGCGCAGGCTCAGACTTGGCACGTTTTTCGGGATCTATGTGAGCCGGCTTGATTAGCTCAAACCCACATCATCTACATGGGACCTGCAACAGTTCACCAATGCACTGAGATTAAAGGAAAATAATTGGCAATACAGCATGAAATATGGCCAAATGAGTCCATACACACACACCTAAGTATCATTATGTTTCATGCAGTAAATAAATGTTTGTATTTTGTTGTTGAAAGCAAAACATTATCTTATCATTCAGTGTGGGGACAGTAACTACTGGCAGAAGCCTGAAGGGACAAACAGGATTTCAGTTTGTGGAGTTAGAGTGTATACACAAACCACACAATGCACGTTTGAGTTAAGTATTAAAAAACTGAGGCCATTTTCACAGCAGACTGGTTTTTGTCACCACATGGGAAAAACTAGTGTTCCTAATGTTCATCAGCTGTTTGTTAGTGTGATGCTACATAAACCCCCCAAATTGTAAGTCATTTCACAGTTTCACAGTCTTAATTACCCAGTGATTGTTAAAATGAAGATTGAGTTGAAGTTTTTAAAAAAAAGTCACTCCAGGGCCTTTATAATTCACCGTCAAAGTATTTTCTCACAATGCAGGGAGGCCAGCTGTATATTTGCTCTCATGCAACGTCTAAGAAAGATTAGGGGATTTCTTAAAAATGACTGCAAGACATTTGACCCACACGTAACCTCTCTTAATTGATTTCTGACTGTTGTAAAGGCTTGAACAGCGCCGTACGTCAGTGGTCTACCAGCAGATAAACAGGCCTGCGTTTGCCAGTCGCTCATCGGAGCCAGATGTGTGGCTCTGGTTCGGATCTGCTTGCCAGTGTCAATGCTTATTTCTATTTTGGTACGTGTTATTAAAATGTGAATTGAGTGCTAATGCAGTTTTGTTGGATGCAACACATTTGGAGGCCAGATGAGGAAACATGGGCTTAGCTCAGATTCCTCTGCTGGTTAATACACTGGGACCCTGGATTCAGCAGATGGACCCGCGGGGCCTATTTATCAGCCTTCATGCATTTTAAATGGACCCATATGATCAAATAAATGTTGGCTACAGGAAACAGCAAGATTCTGCATAAAGGACAATAAGATCAAAGCTTTACAGAATAACTATATAAGAAAAACTGAATAACTGACAATCTATTGAAAATGTGTCACACGTTGGGTTTAGTTGCACACTCCCACCTACATTCAGATACCACGTTGCACTGGACATTGATCGGATCATTTTTAACTGAACACGTCATGTTCAGGTGATTGCCCAATTTTATGGCACTCAAAGTACAACCAAGAATAATCAGCGTGACATGATGAAATCTATACTTAAGGTTTGCGGAGGTGTAATCTTTGGCTCACTGTGATGTTATAGCATGTAAAGGTGCATTAGTTCAAAGGAAATGAGGTAATGCTGCATCCAAATGAATTAAATGCTGGCTCATCACCAGCATCAGAACACTGTTTGAATTATTATGTTTTGTTGGATGATTTATTTTTTTAAGAAAACCCAAAATCTATACTTTTTAAAAAGTACAGTTTACTCATGGAGTGTACCACTCTGTTTATTTAGAATAAAATGTATTACACAAAAAAAACAATGCACTTAATATTTTGTACACAATTTGTTTCTGCTACTGTAGTATAATAATCATATTTCCCATATCTACTATAAAAATGATTTTCAGTTTCTTATGGAGTAATTTTATTTTGAAAGTCATCTTGAGTATTAGGAGTCATACTCTTTTGTGAGGATACTTGCTTGGATGCTTTATCTGAAATACTGAGTCTTTAAAGTCCCAGTTCAGCTGAGCAGGATGTTCACACATTACTGCCAGCTTGTCTAATTCAGAATGCAGGGTTATTCTGGTTCAATGTCCTAACTTTACCCCTTTAAAAAAATCCCCTGACTCTCTTGCAGGCTTGAAGGGGAAACTGTCCACTCTCAGTACAGACAGGATTTCACAACAGAAGCGCCTCATGTTGGAAATGTTGATGAAATGTTCAAGGAAGATGGAAAGAGAGTGTGAATGAAGTGACGCTGAAACTCGAGGAGCAAACTGCTCCTAGTAAATAGTAACAGGAAGTGAATGTTTGTGACCATGTGCCTGCTTTTTGCCTTTGATCTGGTAACAGCTTCTCTGCTGTTCTTCATGGATAAGAAAAAGAGCAGCTAGATGGTGAAACTTGGACACAACTAAGTGGCCGGACAATAATCCCAAACATACATGAAAACTGCTTTTGGGATGGCTAAAGAAAACTCACATCTAGCTTTGGGAACAGTCTTCCCACAGCCCAAAGCTCAATCCTATTTAAAATTTGTGGACTACGTTTAAAAGCCGGGTCTGAGCCAGTAAAACAATCAATTTAAATGAACTCTACCAATTCTGCCAAGAATCCAGCTATAATTTTTCTAGAAACTTGTCGATTGCTACCAAATATCTGGGTGAGATGCAACTTGTTGAGGTGTATGTATCAACCTGCATGTATACTTTCGGTCCTGTGTGGATTAGAGAAAATCCAAAATAACTTCAAACTTTTGTACTCAGATCTTGTATTTTATAAGTCATTTAACATGTATGCATATGTATCATTCCAATTCCATGGAAAATAATATAATTAAAATCCCCAAATTACCATGTGATTTATCCCCATTCCTGACACGACTCTAGTATCTCACACTTGATGGTACTTACAGGTTAAACCCACTAGATGGCACCAATGTAGGCAAAATTAACACTCAAACTAAACACTGTGGTGCTTCTGTTTCTTGCCTTTACCCAAATCGTTTCAATGTTTAGTTTGCTGTACTTTAGTTAGTTTTATACATATATTACACATAATTTCTGTGGGCTAAAGTCCCTTTTTTGATTTGGGAGAACCCCGCCCCCCAATTCCTGGCCAAAACAGTGATGGACCTGCTGTGATTTGGCACCATAAGCACCAGAATTCTGTACTCATATTTTGGATGAATGGATGGATGGACCATCCATCCATTCATCCATCCATCCATTCATCCATCCATCCATCCATCCATCCATCCATCCATCCATCCATCCATCCATCCATCCATCCATCTTCTTCTGCTTATCAGGAAGTACAATTAGATGAATACATATTAGCCATTTGAAACCCCAGGTATGCAACAGACATGTTGATAGCTTGAGAGGGAAGAGCTGGTAATGAGCCGAGTCTGCTGCTTCTCTCAGCTGACATGAAAAGAACGATCACTTGTGGCAGAGAGGGGACAGAGTCTGGCAGGAGGAGACTGGAGATCCTCACATGGGATCCCTCTATTGTGCCCTCAGAGACAGGTAGGGCTGCGGGCAGCATGCCAAGACTCCTGGCTGGGTAACAGATACCTGTGGGCTACTGGGAAAGTGTCACACCTCCAGATCACACACAGCTAGCGGCGCTGCGTGAAGAAAGAGTACAGACAGGAAGAAAAGAGGGAGAGTGGGTGAACTTTAATGGTCTTTAGATCACAAGGGAAAGAGGCAGAGATGGTGCTTTAAAGCAAAGGAGAAAGGAAGTGACATGTCTTTGGTGTAGTGGTATGCTTTGGTTCACTCTACACTCGAGCACAGCAGCCAATTTAAATACACCTTCTGCCAGACAGTTCCAGCCAATAGGTGTCTGCTGCTGTCAGTCAGACAGTGCACTGTGGGTTCTTTAAATACATATTGCAAGCTTTGAATTTCAAATGACTGAGTTCCCCGGGGTGACCCGTAAACACCTTGTTTTTAATGCCTTGTTTTTAATGCATGTTTTGCTCCTATAGTGACTGTGCTCATTTTTACTCCCCAGGTACACTTTGGAATTTGATATTAATTATTATTTTCTGTGCACTCAAAAACATTTAGACCTAAAATGCTGACTTTAAATAATTTAATCACATGTTTTGTTACATAATAACAATGTAAAATATAGAATTTAATGGAATCTGGTTTTTAGGGGATATAACCTTCTTTTTTTTAGTCTAGGACATAATTTTGTTTCAGTAAAAATACTTTAATAAAGTAAAAGGGAAAAAATGATAGAGTTCAGGAAATCACCTTTGAAAAACATTTAATATTAGAACAAAGGCCTTGATTATGTAGTTATAGGCTGCTGGCTTCCTGTTTGGCCACTTGGGGGCAGCAGAAACTGCTTGAAAATACAGCAGATTATCCCTCAACCTTCAATTTCCAACAGATGCTAACCAACATGAACAGTTTTAAGATTTTTATTTCAAGGATGAAAGGACATAAATAACCCCAATTATATATTTTTAATATTAATTATATTCAATATTCACCCTTCTCTCTGTTGATTTCTATTCTTTCTGAGGGCCCCCCAATCTGTTAGCTGCTAAATGCTATCATTGCTGTTTGGTGCTGAAAAGGCAGCAGAAGAAAAGGACAGCAAACCAGTCAGTATGTTTTAGTCCATAATCATAGGTAGGTTGTCACCACTGTCCTCTCTCCATATAAAAAGATTAGCAGCTTTAAAAAAAGAAAGAAAAAAGAATAGCAATTTCTACATGTGTTTAGGTCACTTCTAGTCTATTTTCGGACATTATACCTCAGTCATGCAGCTGTTTGCTAAAAAGCACCCATTATCTTTTATTGCTGCTTGTGTTGAGTCAGGTTAAAGCATACCACTTTTGCTCTGTTTAGAATTACAGTCGTCTCTTAAATGTGCAAAAATGGCAACCTAATACTTATTGTTACAGGCAAACACACACACATACACAAAAGACATTCCCCGAACAGAGTTGTCGTCATCTCGATCAAGTCGAGGTGGACTAAATATTGTCCTTACTCTTGCTGAGTGAATTTACAGGAGAACCTCTCCATCTGGGCCAGAAATAGCTACATAAACTTTTGTAGCCCTGCTGCTAAATTTGGATCTGCTTTCCAGCTTCAAACCAGCCCCGGAGCCGGAGAGGTCGCAGAAATAAATGACATTTTAACAAAATGATGCCTGCCCTCTTGAAATAACCATTACTTCAGCCTTTAATAAGCAGCGGATCTGCACGGACAGTATGCGTTTAGCAGGGCAGCGACTGCTGATTTACTGCAACATTCTGGGCAAGTTTCTTATTAAGCAGGGCTCTGCGCACCTGTCAGATGTGATCCTCAAATAATGACTCTGGCTCATTAGATAGGACATCTAAGCAAACCCTCTACATTTCCCATTGTGTGGCCAAAACTACACGGTTAAAGTAAAATGTGAGAAAAGGTCAATATTTGCAGCCTGGTTTTTGAACTTTATAACCTCTGCATTCAGGCAGGGCCCCACCCGGACCCCCACTTCTCCCACCTTAATGATGATTTTCAGTAATGATTTTCTCAGAGATAAGAGGGGGGAAAGAGGTCTCACATTTCATAGTTGGGAGACTATTGCTGTGGTTGTTGACCTGTGAGGCACAGATATAATTGCAGAGCTGGTCAATGAGCACATACTTTGAATGGGTCAGATGGCAGGTCAGACAATGAGGCTTGTCCCTCGTGCGGCTCCAACACGGTCCCACATGACCCCACCATGTTTCAACAGTATCCCATCACAGAGCATTTTCACAGAGCCGTGCTGGGATTAGCAGGCCGGCTGTTTGTGCTGGCAAAGGGGGAGCGATTCACAGCTATATTTTCTGGGTGCCGTAGCTGACAACCACGGCGAGTCCTCGTAATTATAATATAATTGAGAATGATCTAAAACCCAATGTCCTCGCTGTGCCGTCCGGGCCAGTGTTTACAGAAAACAGCTGCTTAAATAGGCACTTAGAAGGAATTAGAAAAACATTTTTTTACGTCCCAGAGAGTGAGTACGTCTCTGTCTGTGTGCAAGTGTGCATACATGCGTGGGCTGGCTATTTGGGCACCTACACAGACAATCTCTTTGTTTTGGAAGTGTTCTCTTAAGTCTTCGGAGGCAGACGGGAGCCAAGAACAACGTGGGAAATGGGCTCTTGCTTCATTTCTGCTTTCTCTCCAGGCTTTTCCTTTGCAGTCTCTCTGTCAGCTGGCCTCCAAAGCAGTACCTGAGGCGTGCAGAAAGCTGAAGAAACCAGAGAGAACGAGGTTTGGACACGAGAGGAGTCATAATGGGAACCGAGTGGCAGCTGACAGCCAGGCCAAGCTATCTGTCATCCGCCTCTCCTCCTCTGCCTTTCTTTTGGTCTCTCACACATACGTCGTCAGCAGAAGGCATGCACCCAACCAGCCCTCTGTTCAGGTGGTCTCTGTGGGTAGCCAGGGCTGTGCTGAGCAGCACAGGACACTGTGAGGTCCTTGGCCTGCAGTGCTGAAGTGTTGCACGAGCATCAGTGTTTGCCATTCATAACTCCTTTTAAAAAATATATATATATGTATTCCAGGAAATAAAAGAGATGAGTCATGCGAATGTCGATGTTCTGACACAATATCAAGCACATATGTTTACTGGCATGCCCTGAAAGCAGTGCAAAACACCTGACTAATTAGTAAGTGCATCTAACTAAGATGATTCATACTTTAATAAGGGGAAGCCGTAAAAGTTCATTAAACAAGGAAACAAAAGCAAAATGAGGTCTCTTTATATGCGGTCAAAGATGGAGCCTCAGTGTTCATTTCTTTCATGTGTTTCTAGAAATTGCTGCAAAACTACATTTAGTGAGTTCGATTTTTTCACCCGGCTATCACGTATAAGTGAACACCATTCATTTTTAACTGATTTTAATGAGTCAGTAGCTAAATCCAGATAGATTAAAAAAAAATCATCCAAAGGTTAAAGCCAAACATTTAAAGCTCTAAGGCTTGTTCTCAAAGCTGCTCTGATTCAGCCCTCCTCAGCCCACGCTTGCGATGTTGCAACATCTCTTTGAATCGGGCTAGTGTAGCTGCCTGAATCCCAACGCCGCAGACTCTCAGCTGTATCACTGCAACATTTTGGTAGTACAGTATTAATACTTTAAGACATATCACTTTCCAAAGTTAAAGAGAGTCTCCCAGTGAGACCCCCACGTTTCCCTTTTAGGCAAATTTGCCAAGCGCGTCTTAGAGATGTGGTACAATTTGTTCTTTACTCTATAGATGAAAGTCTTTTAATGCTGCACAAACAGAACAATGTGCTTTGATTGGTATTAGGGCAGGTTAGAGACTTATTCAAAAGGCTTTAACCTGTAGGGTAAGTTTATAAATTAATCCTAGAAGGAAACAGACTTTTGATGTAATTTGCTTTTGTGCATACATTAAAGTAAATTCCTTAAATGTTATCTCCAAGCTGAATGGAGGGGTTTGGTTTCTCTTGGTGGCGCTCCACAGCAGTAAGACGGCCCAACAACAAGGTCAGTATACATTTCATCTCTGAGATCTAATCTTTCTTTTTTTCTGTACTTGATATGTCCCCCGTGTTTATAATGACAGACTCCATCCTCCTCATCACTGAGGATCTCGATAGTGCACGCATTTCTGGAGGCATGTTCTGCATCCTTTATGTTCTGGAGGCCTTATATTTACTCTTAGCTCTAAGGTGTCTTATTGGATTCATGTCAGACAACGTAACTGGCCAAATTCATAGTTTTCAAGATTTTTTTGTCTTCAGAAGCTCTCTCTGATTTTGGCAGGGTGTCGTTGCCATGCTAGAATATTCTGCTATTCTGGGGGATTATTGGAGTCACCGTGTCAGCCAGTGTTTCTTTATATTTGAGGTATCCATGTTACCATCAAAAGTCTTCATATTTGTCAGTATTCTTTTCACCTTCAGTGAAGTTTAAGCTGGCACTTTTGTGCTGAATGCAAAGGAAGGTTTCTTGGCTTGGACTCTGTGCACAGAGGATGACGTAGCGCAGTGTCACACAAACTCTAATTCCCATTGATATCTCATGTGCCAAGTCGAAAGGCATAGCCCCGTCTGCTTTTCGAAGCTAATATGGTGGAGTAGTGCACTGCAGTGGCCATGGCAGAGGATAGTTACTGCAGCGCTGATAAGAGGTAGACTGGCTGTCTACACAACATAATTACTGCTGCAACTGTGTTTCAACTGCGTTTTGGCTGCTCACCGATCTCACATCTCTGAAAGCTCTCAATCTGATTTTTCAGTTTCTCTGTCTGTTCTGAACTTTTCTACATTTCATGATGTAAAGTTACTAATGTAGCCCGTAGCTCCAACTTTGAGGACGTTCTAGTGTTTACAGGTACTTTTATAACCATATTCATGCCATGTATACTAACTGGAAGTCGTAGTTTTACCCCATTTTATTCAGTGATGAATGTTTTTGAACTTTGATTGTTTAATTTTTTTTAAAGGTGAAAAACTGCAAAGTGTGGTTTATAATTACAAATTAAAATGATATGGGTATGATGAAATAGTTAGTGGTATTCTTGCACTGTTTATATATATATAAAAGTATGTGCCCTGTGTCTAACCCAACAATAGCAAGGATAACACCCAACAACCAAGACTTAAATAAGTGTTTTAAACAACAGATCCATGGGTGTAAAATGTATAGATGAACAGAGAAAGCTGTTGCCAGGCAGAGGCTTTCTAAAAGCAGCATGAGTAAAATCAGTGCCTGGGTTTTAGAGCGCTAAAACGAGGCAAATTATCACAAAGACAAAAGAGAAGGTGAAAATATGCTTTTCCACTTATTTTCCCATTCCCCATAGATATTTCATCCTCTTTGCCCTAAATAACACAATTCATATCTCCTGCCAGCATCGGGGCTGTAGCAGATTTACTGTAACAATAGACTCATCTACACCAGAAATGTCGTTTTCTGCTGCCCTGTCTCTTTTCTAATAGCTGCTTGATTGTGTTTGCTGAGCTGTAATATCCATGGAAAATCTGATGAGGACATATCAGATACTGTATCACAGGTTACTGCTTTCATCAGAAAACTGGATATTCTGGATGTTTGCAGTATGGTGCCCTAATCTTATTGTACGCCAGCCAACGTTATTCATCACTAAGCTGTTCAAGCAAATTTTTTGACTATTCATCAAGCATCATATTTAGCTTCGGCCATAAGCCAAGATTTGTATGTAGTTAGATACTTCCTTAAAGAGAAAGAGAGAGGAAAACAACAACAACACCCTCAGTTTCTCAGGCAGGCTGACTGATCACTGGCTGCAGCGCAAAGAGGGTTTTGCCCACTGTCAACATTTCTGACTGGTTGTTTGTGGCATGATGCCCTCAGACAGCATGCAGTGGACACAACATGCCCGATAGAAGTCAACGCCTGAAGTCTGAAACAGATCTTTGCTGACAGACAGACGGACAGACAGACAGGTTACTTTACCCTTAGCGGGCCCGGCATTCCCGGGACGCTGAGGCCCAGCAGTGGCAACGGCTTTCGTTTCCTTTGGAGTCTCAAGCATGAGCACACACACGTACAAACACACACGGACCGATAGCGTGCCAAATTCCACGGAGCCATAAAGGCAATCAGGATTGATGAGACAACCAAGTGGCGTTAAACTGCGTGCAGAGGGGGGTTTGGAAACCAGGAGCCACAAAACATGAGTTTATGTGCTCTGTGATGCAGAAGTTTGACATTTTGGGAAGTTCTTAGGTGGATTCCGCTCTTATCTTGTCTAGTAAGTAATAATCATAGTCACAGGCTACTTAAAAAAGGTTTTACCACTTTAGGAGACAGCCTTGCTACCAGCTTAAAGCCGCTAAATTTACTATATGATGCCTCCTGTAAATAGCAAAAAGGTGTCGGCTGTCTTGTCTAATCCCCCTCCTTGAAGATCAGTAAAACATATACTATACTTCCAAAACATGATTGCTTTGGTGGAAAAATAAAAAGCTTTAAAAATCTGCTTGCTACCTCTTTAACGCAAAATCTGGTGTCCTGTGAAGGGCATATTCTTTCCGTGGTATCTGGCAAATTCCCTCCCCCCTCTTTGAACACATGTGAAACGCAGCTCTTTGACTCTCCGGCCAAATATCACTGACCTAAAGGTTGGAGTCAGCTAAAGTGAGACAACCGGGTTAGTCATATGCTGAGTGCTGACCTTCTCTGAGTTTGTTTAGCCAGGAAAACCCCACACATACATGTACTGTACATACTGTGGCCCCATTTTCTGCTCGTAAAGTCATGCCGGTTGCGTGTTCATGGGACGTAATAGGCGCTTCTAAAAACGCCCAGAAGCAAGAAAAAAAAGTGTCACTGAACATTCAGGGCATCGTTGCATTCAAACAAAAGATCCCAGCTAAATGACTGTGATTAGCTGCTGCTTCGGCCTCTTATTTGTCTTCCCACACAGAGAAGTCCTGTAAGATCTGTTGAGCAAACAACTTGCAGATGCCTTTTTGAAGCATGTACAGCCTCTAAAAATACATTTGCGCCCCAAGGCAGTGATTTTGCAACTCTGCTGATGGGAGCTTTGAGCAAGGGATCCCGGTGAATGTGTCCATCAATGAGAGTAACATGAGGACGTAGCTTAGCCATGCACCGCCAGTCACAGTGAATGTAAACTATTCATGTCTCCGAGCATTATCTGCCACTTGGTCTGACTTTGTGGGGTGTCTGCGCTGCTCTTCGGGTACCAGGAGGGGTGGTCAGAGTTCATCGGGACGCCCTGGAGTCTTTCCTCTTTGTAAGACATTAGCAGGTAGGATTACAGTTTCAAGCAGCTATTAAGGATGATCATTTAACCCCGAGGTGGAGAAGGAAATGATTTCAACTCTCACCACAGTCTTCAGGTAAAAACCTCCCCCCACCCCTTCTCTCATTCTCCTTTGGAAGTAAACATTTACATTCTTGTGCTCGGTGTTTTAATAGAGATTAAGCTGAATTTAAGCCTGCGTGTCAGGCAGCAATTCAGGTAGCTCATACCATACATACCTGTGCTATTTTTTGCCTCTGGGGGCATTTCTTTAAAGCTCGGCTGAGGACAGATGACATTTTCTAGGAACGTTGTTATTACGGTGGCCCTGGACATCTTCAAAAGCGACAAGCGAGCCTTAATGCCCCACCACTGCGGGCTAGGCTTCAAAGGACGAGAGTGTCTCTCATTTTAATGAAGGTACGGGATCAAACGGAAGAGGAGTTGCCAGCCCGAGCCATCAATTATGAAACAAAATTCCTTCTTTGTTGAAGTGGAACACGTTGCGGCTCTTTTCTGAGTCAGTAAGAAAAAAAAGACTAAAAATTTTTTAAAATGAGGTCAAAATGCCCTCCACAGTGATTTAGCTGTTTGCCTGGTCCAACTTGAATTGTATCTGTTTGGGTTAATATCCGACCCCAGGTTGGACACACATTAAGAAAGTATGTGATGTTCATGTCCAAGGATACAACAGACCAATATCAAATTCCACTAAAAATATGACCCACTTAATATGATTCATTAAAGCAATGACATGGGTCTCATCAGGCTAAACCAGAAACAACCTCAGATTTCAATCATATGCCAGCAAAGGCCAGGGCTATGAACGTCTCATTCCATCTGGTTGATCTCAGTTCTTAAGCAGTGGGAGCCTGATTTAGATAAAACTCTTCCTGACCTTAAATGGCACATGGTTGGCAGCATGGGATGCCTAACTTGAAAGACTAATGCATTTCATACTAAAGCTGTGATAAAGGAGGCACAATCCCTAACCGGCGCACAGCCGACAGCACAAGACGTTCCAGCTTGAGCCTGTGGATCTGTGGGGTTTAAGAAAGAGGAGTGGACCTCTGTTGTGCTCTTCTACCTTCAGGATGAGTCATTTCTTTGAATAATTAAAAAGCAGCAAACATTCCAACCCCTCATGTAACAAACGAGCTGTTAGTGCTCTGCTACAATGAAGCAACCATGTGTCTAAAAAGTCTTTGTGGGTTTGAAGTTGTCCCTGAACTGAGGTCAACCTTTCCAAAACCCGTGACTGGATATGAATACGGCCTTGAAATTAGGATTAACGTTGAAAAGAAGCTGGAGTTAAAGTTTTCAGCGTGAAGGTTGAGTCCCCTGTTGAATGACTGTGCGCATGATCTATTTAGTTATTGGTTTAAGTTTCAATACAAGCACTTCTGAGTACAGGTAAACAGTGAGGGGGGAAACAGCTTAGTACAAGTGATCTAATGCAAGTCATCCATTCGGTGAAAGTCAGCCATAACGCACAGCCATAAAAGCATCACTTCAGCTTTGCACGCGTCTTGCGCTGAGCTGCACATCGGCGCGTAACGACCCGGGAGTGTGTTTCTTTAAGAATGTAAGGTGGGTGAGACCCTTTTCCTGACGCACGCCTGGTATGCAAACATAAATTTAGCAGCAACGTGTTTGCCGGGGGAACAAAATATCTGGAAGCGACCGTGGACTGTCATGCTGTCTCCGTCCGCTCTTGGCTGACTTTTACCTTTTTCCTCTCTCGCTCTCCTGGAAACTGGAGCCGGAGCGCAGCGCGGAGAGACGAGCGGACCTCTTTCTCCCCGAGTGACTGGGGCAGGCTGGGACATAGAGCGGGCGATCAGAGCCGTCTATCAACGCTTTGAAATTACTTAAGAGTTTGTTTGCGTCCGTGATGAGTGGGAGCTGTTTGTGGACGACTAGCCTGGTTCTCCTCGCTGTCTGTGCGAAGGTAAGCCGCGGTGGCGTCTTCACGCGAACAACTTATGGATCCTGTCATTTAACATGAGGGGAGAAGGCGCACCGCTCCGGTTTCAGCGCATTTAAGTCAGTTTATTGGGAAGGAAATGAGACACCTGTTGCTTTCAGTTTGGCCTGCCCTCTGTTTCTAAAGGAAAAGTCAGCCTATGTAGGAACATCAGTGACCTGTCGTTTCAAATTTATTACAAGAGTGCTTTGAGGTACAGATTCATACATGGCTCATAGCTGGTGCCCATGCCTGTCAGTACTTTGCCCCCCCACCAGAAGCTAAAACTGTTCATCATCTGGTGATGCTGTTTGTCTAAAGCAGCTATTGTTTGCAAGAAATGAGGCCGCTGATTGATGGGTATAGAATATAATAAAATACACTCCACCAGGAAGTTAGAAATTAAGATAAAGATTGATGGTGAACAAATATATTTGCTGTTTTGGAAAAAAAATCAATGTCCAATAATTACTACTAACATATTCGTCACATGTATTCATACAGTCCCTTTATATGTATGCATCACTCTTGTGAGGCAGGTTTGTGTAAAAGCTGATTCTTTCTGCACAGCGGGGAGTTTTAACCTGGTGCACAAAGCAGTTGTTTGGTGTGCAGACAGATTTTTAGGGCCAAACAGAGAG
>NW_005187745.1:430991-452688 GCF_000239375.1 Pundamilia nyererei | reverse complement strand
ACAGGTGCTAATAGCACTTCAAGGTGATTTGGGATTTAGGCACCCTGGCTGCTACACAGTCCTGCTGAGTATGTCCACATTGTAATCAGTGACTTTCAGGCAACGAAGGAGAGCTCGGGACTTTGCAGGTCTGCAGACCTAACTGTGAGGCTACAGAGGGTTTATCCTCTGATAAATTATCCCTGTTAAATATTAACTGATTCAAATATGTTGGAATCAGCACAAACTCATACGTCAAACAGGAATGACTCTGTAATGAATGTTACTTACAACTGATTGCTTTCAGCTCGATGACCTGCCGATGGTAACGCCCAAAAAATGTCTTGGATGATGCTCACACTGACTTCTGTGTTGCAAGTGTTTGTGGTTTGATTATTTTGTGTCTCCATCACAAAACCAGACTGAAAAATGAATCAAGAGATTATTTTGCTCAAGTGGTCAGCAGATGACAAATCTTTCCATCTGCTCTAGGCCCGAGCAAGTCTGTACCGGACACTTCAATACATGTTTAATGCAAAGCTGGTTATATGATTCTGATTAACTAATAGTGCCATATTAAAATAATGAAACTAGAAAAGAAAAAAACATCCCCTTTTTATCCTACACTGTTAACACACACCGCACAGTGACGCAGTGCCTTGCTTTGCGGGGCCAGAGGTCAACAAGTGCCTCCTCCAAGGGTCCCTGTTTTGCAGTGGCATTTTCTTTTCATGTGTGCTCGTGGGTCAAAGTTTCTGCATTACAATTTGGCAAAGGAATGAGACCGTGTTTGTGTGCTTGGCTGCTGAAAGTTGTGCGGGTGCAATTTGTGTGTGTGTGGGCCAAATGGCCTGTGGCTCCAACCCTAAATGGAATAGACCTTCCTTTGTGGGTGACATAATGACATACCTCGAGCATTTCTTGGAGGGTCTTGTTGCTTTCACTCATTTCCCCTGATTTGTGCAGAAAAGTGGAACCTTCCAGAAACACTTTTCCTGGATGGGGAATTAAACGACGGTGCGTGCATGAGGCTGTGCCCTTAAAAGACACCCTGGCATCTCTGAATGTTAGTGCCTGTAACCTGGCAGGGATATGGAGCAGAGCAAATCCTTCTCGTACGCTTTCATTTTTGTTCATTTTGGCTCTTTGTCTTTCCGCTTTGAACTCCTTAGTAGTCACTTTTGAAACACAGGGCACACGCTGACACAGATCTGTGGATTCTCAGTTCTGTTTTATCTATCTATCTATCTATCTATCTATCTATCTATCTATCTATCTATCTATCTATCTATCTATCTATCTATCTATCTATCTATCTATCTATCTATCTAAGTTATAGATGTTGCTGGGATCACTCTCCCATTCACAGGGAATATTAGCAGCACTTTAAAAAAATCTGCTTTCTTCAAACACAAAATGAAGTGATTTTTTTTTCTAAATAAAGATGCAAATAAAACACAGAAACACAAAGAGCCTGTTACTGTGACAGCTCTATTGAACTTTATGTGGAGTATGGCTTGTAAGAATTGATGGATATAAATCAGACTTCAGAGTGTTGGGGCTGCCACACTCACTTCACCACATGCCTTTCCTCTAATTGCTAAGCTGGAATTCAGAAGGAAATTAGCCACAAAAGCAACCGATTTTGATGTTTACTCAAGGAAATGGTCCCTCTCAGAGTCCTAATGCAGGGAGCAGAGTGCGTTGAAGTCCTCAGGATTGGGAAGCTTTGGGGCCTAATGGCAGGATTAAGTGGGGTCACGACGTGCAAACGGTCCCAAGTGAGCGTCCGTCAACAACAACATCGCTTGTTCTCTGAAATACGCTCCTCAGCTCGATCGCTTGATCATAAAGACCCCAAACTATGCAATTAGCTTTCATGAATACCTTTGTTGTGGACGCAAGTGGAATGGGAAGTGAATTAATTTCGAGAGGGATTGGGCCCTCTTAAGGAGTAAAGGAAAAAGCTTCAGAGAACATCTGGCCAGTGATGGATGGATAGAGCAAGTTTTTGGAGTGCGTTAACAAGACCAAGTGTTTTCAGTTACACTGCAAAAGCCCTCATACTCATCTCATTGTTCCCATCTGGGCTTAATCTGTGGAGTGGGACTGAGGATTGTTTAGTGTGTGTGGGTGTGCGTGTGTGTGTGTGTGCGCGCGCGTGTGTGAGCACACAGTTTCTTACAGTCCAAGGGCAAAATTCACTGGTACTCATGTTTGTATAAATTGCCAAGATACCCACAAAATGTTTCACTTTTCATGCAGCGCTATTAGTGTTCCTGGCATGGTAGCAGTGTTTCCTGTGTGTCCTACTCAGGTGTGCCAGCATGCAGCTCTTCCAGTTCTGGAAATCCAGAGAACAGACTTGCATCCCTATAAAGCCAGGCCAAAAGGAAGTAGCTTCAGAGTTTTCTCAGTGGGCCAATGAAGGAAAAGTTCTGCAGAACAGAAAAGGAGATGGCAGCTCCTACTGGCTGTTGAATCCCTAAGAAAGCTCCTTTTCAACAGTATTTGGATAACTAAGCTTTAGTAAAGCTTATATCTCCAACATGAAATTTTTCTTTTGCCTCTTTCTGAAAATGGCAGGTTATTTTGTACTGAACAGGAATAATCTAGGAGTAAGAAAAGTTTTTGAAAAAGCTCACAATCAGAGATTTTAAAAACTTGGCATGGACATAGACTGTATATAAACAAGGGACAGAGTCTGCAGATCTGACAAGGTAGTATACAAATAGCAGGGGCGGGAAGTCAGTCTATGAGAAAATGACAATGCTGTTAGTTTATGGTTTCAATTTTAGGATCTAGTCATATTTTTTTACAACATGATTCAGTGGGGTATAGTTCAGGATGCTGCTATTGACAAGTGCCTACTGTGTAGGTGTCATATAAACATCTGACTTGGGATCTGGCTACAAAAAAATGAATCAGAATCAGAATACTCAAGACGAGGCTTCAAAATGAAAACCAATGTGTGACATCACTGGCACGAGTAAAAATCCGAAATTAGGTTCTGAGAGGAATTTTATCAAAGACAACTTTTATTGTTCCTTGCAATCCACGTCATGAGTGGAAAGTAAACAAAATCTGACTTTAATTTCTATTCAGAGGAATATCTGGAAATTCATGGAAACTGTCTAAGGTTGTCCGAAAAAGCATAATAGAGACCTCAAAGTTTCGTGGAGAACGGAATATTTCGACTGGGGCATTCATGCTCTGTTTAAAGTATCTGTGGGAGTGCCTACCATTAAAAAAAAATACTAATTTCAGTATTAATTTAGAAAGAATTAACATGGAATTGGTCAAAGCTTTGATGCATTCAGGTCAGCTTAAGAAATCTCTAATTTGCTTTCTTGCCGAGAAATCTAGCTATATTGCTAATAATTAAACTTTCAGGTTAGCAGGAAATTAGCTTAGCTTAGTTTAAAGATTGCAAGCCAGGAAACAGCTAGTCATATTTTGTCCAGGGCTAATAAATTCTGCCATCAAAATCCTTTAAAGCTCACTCAGTAATAGTCTTATCTTATTTATTTAGCTGTATAAAAATGAAAGTGTAAAAATCCAAACTAAGCTAACCGCTCCCGTTCTTTGTTTTGCATTTACAGTACAGAACTTCTGTGAATCTTCTCCAACTCTGCGCAAGAATGTGAATTGGCAGATTTTCAAGAATGGCAAACTACTGCTTTCACATCAGGAGTTGATAAAAGAAAAGATGGAGAAAGGAAAATATGGCTTTTTTGCTGTTTTCCCTCCAAAATCTTGCAGCACTTGATTGTGTTGTTTACCTTTTGATTGCTTGATGCTGAGCTCTAATAACAAGCTGTGACTGAGTGCCCAAAGTGGGCTGTGCCAGCAAATGGCATAACTCTCTGGAATTGTGTTGCACGCTGCTGTGCCAAAGTGCATACAACAGGATATGTTGTTCAGACTACATTATGAAAAAGCATAATGAGATCTTGTGGTTTCATCTGCTTCTAAAAATCCTGCACAGTGCAGAACTCTGATTTAAAGTCATGGCGCTGTCATGCTTTGATAAAAAGCTGCCAGTAGATGGCAACATTACAGCAGATGGACCTTCTTTGTCCACTTCAGCAGTTATATCCTCTGTGGCTCCCACGCCCATTTGGGATAGTTGAGCCTTATGGTGATTTTGCAGGTGGCTGCCCTCTATCCCCTTCTGTTTCCTCTGGAGCCCCTTGTGAATGTATTTGTTCCTTCATCATGAGGTTTATTTGTCATTGCCAAGCTTGAAAGCCGAGCCTCTGGCATTCTCTTCCTCTGATGAAACATCTTCGGCTCCATCTGTAGTAAACCCACGTCCCCTCCATCAGCGTGATTGAGCGTTGTTGTTTTATCCTGTTGTGTGTTCCTGGACGCCAGCGTAAACTTCATTTGCAGCAGCCGAGACCATCCGTTCATCATCTGGCCTGCACATTTTTCACATGCAGCTGATCACAAAAGCCGAAGCAGAAGCTTGCAGCCGAGCAGCTCGGCTCAGCCTTACCTCGAGCACATGCATCGAGCCCCGTCTGTTCTGCTTTGCCCCGGCCTTGACCTCAGACACAGCCCCGGGGTGGGATTGCAGCAGGAGTGCCGGGGAGTGGTGCTAACGAGAGGGGAGAAGCAGCACTCGAATCCCTCTCATGATGCCTAATTAGAAGGGAGGCACAGGTAGGAGGTGTGAGCATGGGTTTGAGAGTTGAAGCAGTGGTGGGGAGGACTGTCAGGAGAGAGATAGGAATTAGAAAGGGGGGAGGGTTACAGAGGCAAAAAGGTCAAGAACGGGAGGATGAGAAAAACAATAGAAATTTTAGTAAGTACAACGGCAAAGGGGGGAAAAACACATTGCCATACAGGTCAAAGCCAAAGCCTACACCAGATCACCAGAAAAAAAAACAGAATTGTCAAGGAAAGCAGGGTCTAACAAAAAATGCAAATAACAAATCGAGGTGGAAGGTGACTGGCATGCTAGAAGATACATAGAAGTTTAATATTAATGGAGTGATACTGATGTAGATTTAATCGATAGCAAGTAGAGAAAGGGACATACACACAGACATGCAGATAGCTGACGAAATGGGGGGGGAAAAGTGTGTTATTGATGGAGTGAGACAGGAAGAGTTGCATGAAGCATGCACGGAGAGCAAAAGGCCAAACAGCAATGATGTATAACAAAGCTACCAGCATAAAAGTGGGAAAGGAAAACATAAATATTAAAGATCTAAGATGCAGCAACTCCTGATCTACCGAGTGGCTGACTAGCCTGAAAAACAAAGAGTAAACCAGTTATCTTAGCTTAACTCGCTCACTTTTGGGAGGAGGGAAAAGGGAGACTGCATACGAGTGTGAGAAATGTTAGCAGTAAGGGGAAAAGAATGAGTGGACAGCTAAATCCAGTGGAAACATGATGGACTTAAGGTCTGCAGCGCTGCTGTCTGACAGGGTCTCCACGGCTGGCTACGGTGAATGTTTGTGAAGCTAATGATGCTTCCTGGGGTTCTCACATCTGTTTCCCCCCCTGGCCACATGTGCTTTGAGTAAACGCTGGGCGGCTACGACTAAACACTAGAGACCCCATTACAAATGATGTGCTATTAGGATTACAATGCATACGTCCACAGAAGCAGATTGATGAGCATGTAATCATCCATAGTGCGCTTGTGGGTCTTTGTGTAGATGCGCATGCATTTGTGTCATACGTTCAGCTAAAAATGAGACACATATACAATAAAAGTCATTCATTACAACTTAATATTCCTCAATTTTTATAGCATTTATGGCACCATGCTATTCCATGTTAGCTTCTAGCTTTTAGTGCATTGCTTCTAGAGTTTCTTTTTTCCTTGTTATATATGAACTGAAAAACACACAGAAGGATTTTGATGTGTCTGTGAAGGTTCTCAGTCAAGGATCAAGGATTTTGATGGTTTTTGGATAAACTTTTGGATAAAAACTGAGTAAAATGTGACTTTTAAGGCTAAAAGCTTATATATTACTAGCTTAAGCTGGTAAAAAAAATAAACGTAATGTTTATGTATAAATATAAGTTAAAAAGGAAACCTTACATTTGAAAAAAGCACATTTTACCCAAAGGTTTTAAGGTGTCGGTGTGTGCAGTCTTGTGACTTTTGTGACCATTGGAGCCAAAAGTCCATCCAAATTCCTCGTTCCCAGGCTTCTGCAGGGATTACCTATGCCACAGTGCCCTCTACAAAATGCGCTCACACTCGCACACATGCACACAGAAACACACACAAATCATGCTGGGGTGAACAGTCACACATCGCAGATGTTGTGACTGTGGCTTATAGCCCCTATAAAGAGGCCTAGGTCTGCCCTCTGAGAACCTCCCACCTGGGAAATCTGTGTGGTCTTGGCGCATGTGTCCATCGTGAGTGTGTTTACACGCTGTTGCTAAGAGTCTGAATGGTTGAAGTGTCTGTCAAGCTCAGGAGTTTAAGAACAGTTTAGGCGGAGCATTTTTCATATTTGTTATAAACATGCAATATTGAGTTTAAGTCATACTGTTGGATATCAGGCTAAAGCGTTAACCAAAGAATGAACTCATTACTACGAACTTTGAGTTCACCAGCCACCAGATTTCAGATGACGTTTGTTTCCTCCCAGTGTTACATTTGACATGTTACTGGGGATTTTTGTCCCAGCATACCTCTGTGTGGTGACATCATCCATGCTGGGATCTCAGTGGGGCAACTTGTACCTTGGGCAAAAATGCAGTCTCACATACCCCTGTCTTGTTTGCATCTGTCATCCTCTCAGCACTCCCCCTGCCTCCCTGATGACAGGTATGCAGCTTGAAAAGCATTTGGCAACCATGACCTGGAAAAGTGCACATTTGACATTGAACATGTCATTCAGCCTTCATTCTCCCCACTCCTCCTTCACCTCGGCAGGGCATAACTCTAAGTCTTTTGCGTTATCGGCACAGCTTCTTCTCTCATCTCAACATGAATTGCTTCATAGCTGGAATAGTTGGGATTGTGGTGACCAGGTGGCCTGTGAAGCCACGTAGATGATATGAGAAATACTGGTCTCAGCTCAATGCGAAGGAATCTGTGAGTTCAGATATTTTAAGCTGAATGCAGATATGAGACAGATGGATCGATGGACAATCGGAGGCACAGGCAGGAAGTTTGTAAAGTACCTGATAGGAAAGTTCAGGTGAAACCGGTATGTCTTTCTTCATGTTGATTGTGCTGCTGAGAGTTATTGACAAGGTGTCTCAACACACTCTGGAGCTGTAAGTCTGGAAGAAATCTGATAAATGACATCAACGTTTCAAAAACATGAGCCATTAAAGTATTTGCTGAAATGAAAAGATAAACTGTCTCTTAAAAGAAGGACAGCTGACAGCAAATTTCACCGGTTATTAAATGTAATAATTACAACAGTTAGAGGCCTGAAGATGTAAAACTCTACAGTATTTGGGGAAAAAACACATTGAAGAAATGTCAGATCACAGTTTAAATAACAGCTGTCGACTGAAATCGTACCTACTCTTAAACTAATCGATTGGTCATGGCGTGGTGGGAGTGGGAGGCAGCTTTATCTCTACATTAATGAAATTTGCCACAGACCATGGAGTGCACTCTGTGGCTCCGAGCCTTATTAGGTTAAATTAATTTAAATTGATATAAATGACTAATATTTACCCATATTAAATAATTGTAACTATTTAAAATTATTAAACGATTAGATCATGTAATCTAATTTTGGAGAAGACTGCAATGCACCAGCCCATTTCTTATGATCTCTGAAAATACCAAAAGTTTCAACATAAGAACTACACCAAACACCTTTTTGTGAGCAATATATTCCAATCATGCTTTACTTTTTTCTAATTTTTTTGATGTGAGAGGAGGCTGCAGCCTCCTAGCTGCAGCTACTGACAGATGCTGGAGCCACTGAAGCTGTAAAAAAAGGGGATTATTATAGCACATGCATACTAAAATCTGTTAAGTGTGCATGATTTCAGTTAAACGCTCAAGCTTTAAACATGAAAGTTGGTGAAAAAAAGAAATAAAGAACCTACTGTTTTTATATGGTATGCCATGTTGGTTGTTGAGCTGCTGTAGTCAAATTTCTCAGACTTCTAATGCAGCCACTCCAAGAAACATCTACATACTTAATTTGGCTGACAATAGATATACTGTAGCTTCAGTTTGAGATATTTCTGAATTAGGGTTTTATGGTTTTGATTGGAACAAAATAACGTTCTGTAACTGGAAGGGACAAAACACCATGAGTTTAGCTGTTTTAGTTCAATTCTCTTCTGTTCACTGGGGCTTGTTTTACAAAAACCCTATGCAGGGAATACCCCATTAACCTCCTAAGACCTGAACTCTTCCACGGCATGCATTTTTAATTTCTCTTTGATATTTGGGCTGATTGGGTCCTGATGAATGTAAAAACAAATTCCCAGATTTTTTTTTTTACCTAATTTTTGTTCCTAAGAAAAATAAGAGCCACATATGAGGATATTCATTTAAATTTCGATAGAACGGTAGCAGTATAATGTCCTCGTAAGTGGATATCAGGCCCTTGTAGAGCAGAATTGAGTATTTCGGTCTAAATAACCCAAAATGAGATGTCAACATATGTGGACACCAAGTCCTAGGAGGTTAATATTTGTTTGGTTAGCCTATCAACTAAAACATTTGACCAACTGACTCGGACTAGTAATTAGCTGGAATTTTATTTGTTTACTGACTCAAAAAAGCATGAGTGGTGAGCGTCTCCTGCATCTTAGTGAACTGCTGGGACGTCCTCTCCTTTTTGCACTGAAAAAGTTTCAAGCTAGCTTTTAGGGACGGAGCCAGGTGTAGCATCCAATAAGACATCTTTTTTAGAGCCAGAACATCATTGGAGCTGTAAGTAGAGAAATTGCTTTTTGGTAAATTTTAATTGGGGTCTATTCCAGTATTCACTGGGCAAGCACTTCTGCCTTGCTTGCCCTTGCAATATTTTCTCTATCCTACCCTGACTTGGTTTTATGGCTAAAGACCATAATAAGGATCCATTATTTTACTTGTTTTACATGTAAATTATCTTATTGTAGGTCAAAAAGTTTTACTTCAAGTAGGAGCTCAGTAAAATCAGCTATTCTTCTCACTAACCCCAAGAAAAAGCCACGATTCTTTTGATAAAACAGCTGCTGTTTTAAATGACTGCAGGGATACGTCTTTCTGTTCATGTGTCAGACTCAGTATTTCATCCAATATTTAGTCCAGGTGCACACTGCATGAGCTTAATGGATTTTGATAAAACACCAGGAAATCATGCCATTAAAATGTTGAATAATGGGGCATTATGCCCGTAGTGAGCGTTAATGTTGACTTATTTCGTTAATGGAAGATGGAATTAGGGAGAGGCTTTCTGAAGGCTGACTGACAAAGAGATGGCTTGTTGTTTTAACTTTAAAAAAAAGGGCTGGCTTTGCTTGTAAAGAGCGAGCAAGATCCACTCATGTGTTTCGTCTTAGTCATCAGCTGAACCAAACTGATGAAACTGATGATGATTGGCAGGAGGGCGCAGCAGGAATGCGACTACAGCTCTTTGCACAACAGGTACAAACTGTTCTATCATCATGAGAAAGTAATCGTTACGGGCAAATCATTACATGATCAGAGGAAACCAAGTCTGTGCCAAATATGCACAGTATGAATGTTTGATAAACACAGAACGGCAGTTTTTTTAGATAGGATTACTTAGGTCAGAGCGATTCATGGTGTAATTAGAAGTTTTACTTGAGAGTTAAGTTTACAATCCCCAAACATTTCCGGTACATTTTTATTGTGACTCTATCTGCAAGCAGCTGTAATTAAAGAAAGGCTTATCAACATGTTTTAAATGTGCATGAACTTTCACTTGCTTAAAGAAAAAGCACATCCTAATCTCTTAAACAACATCAGGACAACTTAGTGATGTAAAGAAATAATTTACCGGCTCATTTTCACTTGAAAAACATTTTGATGACGTGGAAAAATCTCAGTACTGCATTTTCCACAGTTTATCTCAGATGTCATATATGACGTTACAGATAACTTTAGTAAATGTAAAAGTATTATAATTATTACCGCTGCCCTGTAGTGGGCATATCACAGGACTTGTTGGGAAAAGCGAAGAATAAAAAAAAAAAAAGAATAATGAAAAAACGTCCCTGCTTCAGGGCTTTTTGGTCTGAGAACAGTAGAATCATTCTTATGAACAAGTACTGCTTTTCCAGACTTTTGATCCATTTTTTTTAGTGGTTGACGTTGCATTTTAATAATATAATATAATTTTTTTTACAGTGCAGCCAAACCAATACAAATAATTCTCCTTTAGTCAGTAAAAAACTGCAGATGCAGCAATGTCATGCTGCACGTGGCATCTCTCGTCCAAAGTATATAAAATTACTGTTATTTTGTTTGTAGATGCATGTTTGGGGAATAACTGTAGCTACAGCTAGTCCCAATGACAAATTCAATAAGTTTCTGTGTCTGCCTCCCAATAAAATCAACATCATTTATCACTACAATGAAACTGCATTAATGCAAACATGCATTGTTCCTCTGCCAAGACAAGAGCCAGGCCATTTGTCTGTCTGTCAGTTTGTTTATAGTCTGTCTGTCAGCAAGATTATACAAAAGCTGAATTTAATGAGACACAGTGGAGAGGTGGAGCACGGAGAAAGAAACATTTAAAACATTCATTTTTGATGAAGATAATTTTTTCAATTTGCAAACTAGGGCAATGACTTTGCTGATGTTTTATTTTAGTGCCTTGTTGGTTGTGTAAATCCTTGCACTTTGAACCCTGTGCAGTAATGGATAAACAAGGTTTAGCACATATTTTAACTGCACATCGATTAAATATAAGCATCACAACAGACTGATTGCAGCCTTCTGCTTGCAATCCAAATGCTGCAATCTTGAAGTCTTCAAACCAGAATTAAGTCGTCTTTATATAAAGAGCACAAATGATAGCGTGTGTTACTCGGTGATTATGTACTCTAAACGGCTTGCCTGTGAGATTGACGTTTCTCAGCGTTTTTAGCGTTTGACTTGAGCACTCAAGACAAATGGGCCTCGACTTAAAACTTCCACGGTGAAAAATTGGATAATGTAGCTGGAATAAATCTCCAAAATAGGGAGAGCCTGTTTTCCCCATAGCACACAACATGTTAATCAGGAGCCAACTGTGCAGCAGTTGGACAATCAATCAGCTCGGCATTTTGTCTTATTCCATTATATTAACACCTGAATGGAACTGGCAAAGAGGCTTTTTGCTTAACAAGTTTGGAATTTATTGCCGAAAGCTTACAAAAATGCCACTCTCTGCCTTCATATTTAATGATGCCTGCTCGACCAATTTTAATATTACAGTATGTGGTTGCAATTGCAGTGGCTTAATCTATTTTATGTTGGATATTTTTGCAGGAAAATATTTTCCTTATAAACCAGACTGAGCTTGCAGACCGCTAATTTATACAACAGATGTGGAATTGGGCAAAGCTAACAAAACATTTAGGTTTACAGACCTCTTTGATATTTAAAGACAGCTACTCAAGGGTTGCAGTATACTACAGTAAAGCTGTTTAACTGAGCCTAAAAGATTAATTTGTAGAACTGCTTGTAAATCAAAGCATGTATAGCAAAGGTGTGAAATCACTTTTTGCATGCAGCACCAACTGTAGCTGCTGTTGCGTGCAGGTGTGTCCGGGCAGAAACTGTGCCTCGTGCCGCTGCCGAGGATGCAGGTTCGTGTTTAACAGCGTGTGCCAAAACTGTCTCGCCTGTCGCTTTTAACTTTTATCTGTGCAACCATGTGTGTCTGTAATGCAACCTTAGGTGAGTCTTGCTCCAACATGCCATTATCTTGCTTTTGAGTTGCTCTGGCGTAAAAAAGAATATATATACATACGAGTGCAAAGATGCGTGTCCGTCTTTTAATTTATCTTTTAATTTCCTTGACATATTGGATTTATGTTTGTGTTTAGTTTATTAAACGAGGCAAGCAAATCTTTTAAGACATATTTACATCATCTTGGAAATATTTTCTTTTGCTTTACTTCTTGTATCATTAAAGCTTTCCTCCACACTGCGGGACATCTCAGCTTGGCCGTGTGTGCTTGCTGACGGACTCACTTAACTCCTGCTGAGCTCTGCTCCAGGGTCTTGGGGACGTGGGAGGGGTTGATCCACAGCCTCTCCCTTTTCCTGGCTCTAACCTACTTTAGCTTCCAGGCTTCCTGCTCCTCACAGGTCACACTCTGAGTACTGGTGTGCAAGAGGAGACGGATGACCAGCGTATGAATGCGTTTAAGTCATAAGCCTGTTTAAGTGCTCAGGAGAGACCCCACCTTGTTCCTCTGCAGTGTCATGCAAACTGAAAGTGTCACTGATGGCAGCGTAATTTCCTCTATCAGAGAGAGAGACAATTATATAAATATAGAAGTCGTAAAGGGTGGATATTTTTCTTTCTGCACCAATCCAGGTTGCTGCAGAGGCTTATCCAGTTAGTTCCCTGATTTGACAGTGCAAATGAACCCACTAATGACATACACACATGCACAGGACGGCAAACCTCCCATGTTTGTGATTGCCATTCAGTCCCTGACTTGTCAAAGTCTCTTTTGGTCAGACTGTTAGATCCAGCTGTGCAAGTCAACAGTTCTTATTATACAGAAGAAGCCAGCTTGGCTCACAGGCCCTCTGTGAACTTGCATGCCCCAGTTATCTGGATGACGCAAGTGAATCAGGGCAGATCCACCACTTGTGTCTCATTAATATCAGGCACACCCAGCTGTTGTCATAGTGCTGCTGTGTACAAGACCTTTTATGCTTCCATCTTTTCCTCTGTCTTCAGTAAATCGAGCAACAGTTTTCTGTCCCGCTCATTGTTTATTATCGTTCTTTATTACACTTTCAGGGTGGAAAAAACAGAAATAGTTACAAAAAGTTATACATGGTGTTAAACATGGCTAGTAATGTGAACAAAGAGTAGCTTTATATTGGCATTCCTGAGATAATAACAGGTTTTGAGTGATAACAGTTTAAATATACAGAAACCAGAACCTGAAAATATCACAGCTTATGGTGCCAAATTCACTCTACAGTTTATTAAAGGTTTTTTTCACATTAGATGGAAAACATCTTATTACCATTAGATTTAAGGTCTTCAGCCAAGAAAATGTAACCACTAAATATGACTTTTAAAAGAGTTTTGTCACTATAAATGGCCCATTAATTTTTCTGTTGATGATAGAAGTGGAAAGGAATACAGAGGGTGTTTGTTTCCCCGGAGGCAAAAGATGAGCTCAGTCTTCAGAGTAGGGTTTTAGTTAGGCTTCAACCTGTAAACTGTACATAAAAGATGGACACAGGCACTATGTAATCACCCAGTGGGCTGTGATAGCCCAGTGGAAGTCTTAGATTTATTATTATCGCTGTTCCCCTGTTGTTTCTTGGAGTCAGAAGTAACCCTAAATGCATCAAAGGGTTGATTTTTCTGTTTTCTTAACTAATGCTTATTAGCTCCATTCACAAGGTACATCTATGCACTGCACAGATGTGTTGCACTGACACTTATACCTGTATGTTAAGTAATGTTCAAAAGCTAGAAAACCATTCCCTAAAAGTGGTGCACAGACTTGCTGTATTATTTGTCCAGTTCATTGACTTCAATTAGCTCAAGTGGCACCAAGCAAACAGCTAGTGATGGAGTCGGCTCTCATCTGGCTATCAAAGAGGCCAAACCTTTTTTTTCTTGGATGCTAACATTGTTTTCGGCATGTTGTCTTGGTTTGTCTCAGCTGTTCTGTGAGGTAAGGCTTCCTGTTTAGTTTTGAGCTCCTCTGGCTGAAGGACCGATGAACTTATACCATGGTGAGGCATCTGCTGTCTGTCTGTCCAGGTAAAATTAGCAAGAATTGCTACTCCTTTGAGAGTATTTATCACAATGTAATTGGACTAATACACAACAACCCAACTTCACAGAAGTTTGCCCAAGGTCACATCTGTCATTTTAAGGTCCACAACCCTTAACTCGTGCTTCTGATGATCAGTGAATGGGATGAGGTACTATGGAAGTTCTAGTTAGTTGGATGAATTTAGCCAATATGAAGATGAAACTAGCTAAGCTGAGATACTTGCAGAGAGCTGCGAGGTCCTACTTATGGTGCAACAATGCAAGCACCTAATTTCACTTCCAAAAAAGGGCTGGGCCGCAGGGGATTATTGTTTTACCACAGTATGCGAATATGATTTCTCACATGCATTCCAGTAATTAGTTGAGTTTTCTTTTATTTTTCTTCTAAATGTTGTTTTGACAAACGAGTTGTATTATTGCTGAGAGAATTAGCACTGATTGAAGATCAGTTTTTACAGTGTATGTAAATCTCATGGCAGCTGCCATCTCTAACAGCCTCAAAGTTATTAACACAGAAACAGAAATGGAAAAAAGAAATGAAACACATTTTCCTTAATAATCATTCTATCTCAAAATGCTGCCTTCACTCACGACACACTCCACCAGCCCTGCACATGTCTTTACTTTGCTGTCCTTTCCACGACCCATAATTCCCTTCTTCCTGCCCACCTAACTCTTAAAGATTAACAGAGTGCTCACTACCTGTCCACCTGCTACAGGCATCACATTTACGGGCATCACGGTAATCTCAAGGGTCCAGTTGGTCTTTTAATCCTTGGAAACAGAAACAGAGAACCCAGTCAAGGTCAGGCTGTTCAATTTCCAGGGGGATCTCTTATTGAAACTTCCATTGTTCAGTCTGGGAGGCCATCTGTACCAATATCACTGTTTAATGTGCCAAATGCGACTTATGTGGATATTGTTTTCTTAGTGTTACTAAGATGTTACATGATTTCACCTTGATTAAATCTAACCAACTTTTTTTCTCAAGAGCAAAAGGCACAGAAAGGCTGGCCTGTGCACTGATTTGCAGCAGCGAAGGTTTTTGTAGAGTTCATGCCCTCATCGCTGAGCATGCGGGCGTGTTTGGTAGCGGCACAAGATTACCATAAAGCTACGCTTGAGGCTTTTATTGGCTTCATCTTCCCAGTCTTGACTTGAGATATGCCCTCGGGATCTATCAGTGTCACCTGGATATCTGTAGCCAATGTGAAACCCGCAGAATCTGAAGCCATCTCTGTTACATGCACCGACAACAATGGAAGGGTGACTTGGACCACATTTTGAAGGTTTTGGTTGCAGAAGCAATTTTGGAGCTATCAGATTGAAACTCAAGATGCCAGAGCAAGTCAGTTCTGTCAGGAATTTCTAAGATGGGTGTGCTTCTATTGAAGACTACTTTCTAAATGTAAGGAGAAAAAAAGATTCCCTTTCACGGTCACATAGTTTATATCGAAGATGCCACTATGGGGTTGTAGAGTCTCAGATTTCTCCAGTGTTTAAAGAGCTCCTAGGTTGTCCATAACAAAAGCAACTGAGGCATTTAGGCGGCCTGAATATCTTTGATAAGGAGCATTGTATTATATTTCCATAAGTAGATGACTTGTTAGGTCGGATTGTAATACTATTCCATCCATTTTAGAGGCCCTCTTATCTGTTCTGCCACTATGCACTGTCCAAAACTCAATAGACCCTCTGATTTCCAGTTTTTAACCATCTGGCAGCTCCAACTCCCAGATGCACATTTATATTGTACTTTATTAGCTTGGGATTTTCCACTTCTGAGTTAATGTAGGTAACACAGGCTAAACTAAATGATTCATGTGATACCCTCCTGTCTTCGTGTGTGTTAGCGCTGTAAGTTGAGCATGATGAATCTCTCAGAAATAGGATTTTCCCTCACGATTAAGGGTGCGCAGTGTGCCGAGGCATCGCGCACTCATGTCATACCTGTTTCTTCCGACATTAAACCTTGATTCAGTGCCTCGGCCTGTGTAGATTTCGGCGAGAAGCGGCTTCCAACCGTTTGGCTGCTCTTGCGTTTCGTGCCACCAGAGATTTTCTTCTCACTTTGAAAAAATAACCTAAAAAATAACATTTCTTACACAAACTGAAGCCACAGCCAGCTGGTTTTAAGAGACAAATCCCACATCTTGCAGGGTGAAACTTGCTACCCTTCTCTAGCAAGCCTGTCAAGTCTGTCCTATTTAGACTGGAACTAAAGTCCCTCTTTGGGGAAGGCAGCAGCACTGGATAATATGATGGAAGAGAAAAATTGCTCATATGTGTGCCATCTGACAAGAACCTGTAGCTTTGCCCCATATTTGCAATGGGACAAAATAAAAATTTCTTATCTAAAATGATGTTTTTGTCCTCTGTGAGTTTGGCTAATGCTTTTTCTAAAAGGGAAATACTGGGAGAGGCGTTCAATGTTCTTCAGCGGACTTGTTCTGTATAACTGTGCCCGGCAGTGCCAAACCCTACTCCCTGCAGAGATGACCCTGGGCACACGCTCCAGCTGTGCAAACACAGCCGCATTGCTGAGCACACACTTACATTCTGGCTGAGCCAAATCCAATTATTTGCCTTGCCTTGAACCTCTTTTTTCTTCTTTCATTTCAGTAGTGCATATTCAGCTGCCTTCCGCAGTGCACACGAGCTGAACTGCCAGGCCGAACAAGGCTGACAAATGTGCTACTGTGGGTACTTTTTTGCTATATTTCTCTCATGTGAACATACCCCTGCTTGTCAGTTTAATTTCTCAGCCTTTTCCTCATTTCTCTCCCCAAGCGTCTGGCGTGACAGTAGGTATCCATTTCTTTTGAAGGAGCACCACCAAAGTCAACAGGGAAGGGATGTGAGCCGCTCGACCATCAGTCAGCTGACACTGATGGAGGGCAAAAAAAAGAAAAAACGTTTATGTCAGAAGAGTCCATCCCATATGAAAATCTAAGCACACAGTTATGTTACCTCAAGTGGCCTTTGTTGCTTCAGTTTGACCTACTCCCTAAAGGACTCACAGTTTATGAGGATATCCCAAACAGCAATGATTTAAACATAGCAACTGGAAATAAGCAAAACTTTACTGGACCGTATGGGGGTGTTTCTACTCCCCCGCCGAGCCAGAACCGTTATGTTTGATTGTACAAAACTAAATCCTGCTTCTTCTCAAGCAACGGTGAAGTGATGCCCGGGACCTATAACTTTAACTTCAGTCTTTGAACACAGTATCATGTGTGGGCCTATCCATTTCACCCTAAAAGGAGCTCTTTTTAGCAGCTGTGATGACTGTGTTTTTAACCTGTAGACCTGATGTTAGCATAAATAGCTATATAGTTGATGCTATATAGCTAAATGTCAACAGCTGGTGTTTTAGCCCACCAAAGAAATTAACTTCTGCTTAAAATGAAAAACCTTTTTTTGTGCAAAAAACAAAAAAGGTAAAAAATTTAAAAAGTCCTAATATACTGTATATTATATGAAAAATAAAGCTGTGCAAATATTTAGTGTATTAAAATATTGTTTGGGACTCACCTATTCTCAGTGCAACTATTCACACCATTCACATAAAGCGGTATTTATTTTTTTGAACCAAGCTCTATTTTTTCTTTTTACATTTTTTTGGATCCTAATAAAGAAATCTGACCAATCAGACCGTAGAATTTGGTAACAAGTGCTCTTGTGGCTCAAAACGTGCACGGTACCGAATATATAAATAGTAAAATAGTACTATTTTGCCTCAGAAACTCAGCTAGACGCTGCTCCGGCTCTCTGAAACGATTTCTCTGCCTCCTCAGACATAGTCCCAACTCCGTATCTGAAAAATTCTGAATCTCATTTCAATTTTTCGCAACATGTTCATTGGGTAATTAGCTAATATATAATAATAAACACTCACTATTCCATATATGTTTGTGTTTTGTAACGCAAACCATCGTTTTGAATGTGCTGCCAAGTAGTACAGTGCACAGGCAAAAGCCTGCTCCCTGCCTCCATCCAGGAGAACAAAAGCAGCGGGAGAAGAAAAGTGGAGACTATCGTGTTGCCGTCAGATTGACAAGCAGAGTTCATGCCGCAGACGTGAGCTGACATTGCAGATCTTTATGGCTGTGACCTTGACTCGTAGCCAAACAATCAAACAATCCTTTTTTCTCCTAAATGTCAGATAGCGCGTATTAACACGAGAATCTGGTTTCAGCTACAAAGACAAATACAAAACACACATATTTTTATAAAATGTCCCCACTGTGTCCCCCCTCTGTGTAGCAGCACATTTTAAGTCACACATATGTATTTCTACATTCAAGGCCGAGCACTCAGAATCAGTCGAACACACAGGCTTAGCTGTGCACACAGAGGAACAGCACTTCCTTCAGGAATGCTGAGCAGTTCTCCCCACGTCTTTAAAGACTGTCCTTTCAAGTGCGCCGTTGTTGGAACAAGTTAAGTGTTATCGTAACTGACAATAGTTTGTTTGGGAAAGAATTTCTTCAATAGCTTGGGGCGTGATTGGTACAGTAAAACCCTGATGAGTGAATCTTTCCATTTCTGGTGAACCAGCGTGACCTGCTTTATATATATTAGCTGACCATGGTATACAGTGGGAGGAGCTTCTTTTGACTGTGCTTTTGCTTTGGACCTAAATGATTTTTCTGAGATAATGGAGTGCTTTTCAGGCAGGGTCCACAGGGAGCCCTAATGCATAAACAAACACACGGTGCAGTGTCTCTCTTTATGCTTTTGCCGGGCCTAAAAGGGAGGGACCTGCCATGCTTCAAGTACAATGAAGAAACTCACGTTCCTGGAATTTTCACACATGCGTGCAGGAAAACATAACAAAATTGTAAGATTGCAAAACAAACAGTATAGCAAACCTGGAACTCCCTATAGGATATTAATATAAACAAAGACTTCATAACTTACATGAACAGTACGACGTAATGAAACATAAAGTTAGATAAACAGGGGCCCCATAGTGGGCTCACACATGATGTCAGATAAATCTCCAGTGGCATGTTTAAGAGTTCAAATGGCGCCTCCGATCTGTCTCTTTAATACAGAGGGAATGTGGAGGATGCACTGTGCCAACTCACTCCCTCACCCACCCATCCACCATGCGCTCCCCTTCCTTCAAACGCCATTTTGGCCGCGGCCCAGATGTCAGGGACGTCATTCATCACACCGCTCCCTCTTGTCAGCAATTACACAAGTATGACAAGGACATTTAAATAATTTTTCTTGACATGGTATCATTGTCACAAGTCTCTGCAATTATCCTCCATTACTGGCATCAACTACCAAAGTGTTAACGCGCTCGCTCTTGTTTTTGCCATCTTTTTGAGACGTATTTTCTAAAGTGACATCTTTGTATAGTATCTTTGCTGATTTTAGAAGTTTGAGTAGATTGGTCAGTCTTCTGTGGACAGCAGCCTTTGTTTGGTCACATAAAAGTTGACTGCATCATTAGACCAGTTGGGAATACATCATTTTAATAACTCCCACGATGATTGTCATCAGAGGACCTTAAAGAAATCACTGGCTTTCTTCTGCATTTTTGTCTGTCAGTGATGAGTCAAGTGGGGGTGTTTGAGACAGTCTGTCAGACAGATTCAAGTTATTGTCAGTGTTCAGTCTGTTACTGTAGCATCATAAAAACCTGACTGTTATAAAAACTCAGATTTTTAGATCGAGTTTAGGGTGCTCAATAACTGTTGTGTTGCTTTAAATGCCAGACTGAATTTAGACGTTACCCACCATAGGCCTTGTACAACTGGTCTGTTCTAGAGACCTGCCTCTCCTCCTAATAGTCGTGGGCCTTACTTTTATAAGAGAATACACATTTACTAAATTATCTTCTGATTCTCTTTAGTATTCTTTTTCCTTTTTCAACATACAGTGTCCTGAAAAAAGTACCTCCCCTTTCCTGATTTCTCCAATTTTCACATATTTGTTAAATGTTTCAGATCATCAAACAGATTTAAATATTAGACCAAGACAACCTGAGTAAATTAAAATGTATCAGATCAAAACGTATCAAATGTGTCAGATGCACACAGGTACAAGTAAAACTGCAGGACTTAATCTCAGCAAAAGCAAACACACTATGCCTACATTTATTTTATCACGTGTATAAATATGTGCAAAAGACTTTCCCCCTCTTTTTTAATAAACCCAAACCTTTGTTGAAATGACCACATCTGTGCAACCACTGCCACAGTGCATCATTTTATAAATGTGACTCTTTTCCTTATTTTTGATATGTTGTTAGATAATTGTATGTTTATACTTTATTGATATTTAAATGCAATTTTTATATGAATTGCCATTTAGGTAAAATGTTTAAGTGTTGGTAGACATACTGTTTTGTAATTCCTTGAGGTGACTGGAGTCCACCTGTACCAAGCAGAGGATTCTGAAAATGCTTTCCAAAAAGTACAAACCTATATTTTTCAAATTCCTGAACTGAAACTGTGTGTTAATACAAGAAATAAGCCCTCTGTAGCTCTCTGTAGACGACCACAATTTAAAAAAGTGAAAGCGGCACACATTTTGAAATCTGTGAGTTTTCCTCAACAGAGTGTTCTCATTCCCGATGCGTAACATACCAACGATTTGTCAGCCCCGAGGCGTCCCATGGGAACGCAAAAGGTAACCTTACGCGTCCTTATGATACAAACAGTTCTCATGTTTCCTCCTTTTTCCGAATGCGTAACATCAAAACGTGTCGGGTGACTGAAAGAAACTGAAACATACCGACGTAATAAGCGTTGGTACGCGTTGGGGGCGAGGACGTGCTGTCCTCAAATCGCGATGAATAGTGAAATGGAAATACTTGAAAACCATCAGGATTCTTCTTAGAGTTGGTCACTTAGTTGAAAAAAGTGACTAAGCGGATGGCCTGTTGGTCATGAAAATGACCAGAAACCCAATAAACACCCCAAAAGTGCTTCAATCATGGAATAACCTTCCAAAAGAACAGCCATCTCAGCAGGACTATCAATCAGACCTTTATAGTAGAGCAGCCAGCGCTCTTAGAGTTTGCCAAAGTGTATTATAAGACTTTCAGAAGCAAAAAAAGCCACTGAGCTGATGAGTTAAACCAAGAGCGGTTGGTGCAGTGGGTGGTAAACACCATCAATAATAACATCCCCATAATGAAGCATGGTGGTGGCAGCATCATGCTGTCGGGATGTTTCTTAACAGTAGAGACAGTGAGAGCTCATTGAAGAAAACCTGCTGTAGAGAGCAGAGACTGAGGTAGCGAATTATATTTCAGCATAACAGTGGACCAGAGAGCCGAGACAACACTGGAGTGACATGAGGACAAGTGTCCATGGGTAACCCAGCCAGAGCTCAGCCTCAGACCTCATCTGATCTCTGTGAAGAGACTTGAATATGGCAGGTAACAAATGCTTCCCATTGATGATGAAGGATTTACCAAGAAGAATGGGATAAATTTCCAAAATTTAGGTTTGCAAAAACTTTACAGACATACCTGAGAAGAGTTAAATCTGTCATGGCTCTGAAAGGGTCCTAAAGAGTACCGATATAGTTTTTTTTAAAAGATATATTTCTGTTTTTTATTTTTTTATAGATTTACAGTAAATTCTGTTTTCACTTTTTCCTCATTGGCTGATTGAATCCAGTTGTAGTGGGAATGGTGAAATTAAATTCACCACACTATGCAGTGTATAAAAAGTGAAAAATCTCTAAAGACACTGCACATGCACAACACAGTTGGACCGATTGTTGCACTGTTCTGTAAACTTAGCAGAAAGCTAGTGTTACG